>NC_060268.1:180330291-180450291 GCF_021613505.1 Equus quagga | reverse complement strand
AAATGCTTCGCCCCGTTCTGGACTATGGATTGCGTCATTGATTTTTCTCTTTTCCCCCTCTGAAAGAAGGGACTCTTTTAAGTGTGTCTGATTCTGTCAATTAGATCATTACTGCTATTGTAATGTTTACCCCAGTATCGCCTCTTATGAATAGCATGGGGCTTTTTACCAGTGGTTGTTCTCCTGTCCCTGGGATCATTGGGGAAAATACATTCAAATAGTTAAGTCTGAATAATAAATATGGCTGCTTTCACACACACAAATTGTTTGAAATCACTTTTGAAAAATACCGCGATTTCTTGCTACTTAGGAGCTAACGTGAGAGCTCGCACATCCGCTGTATTACGCATGTAAATACACGCAGTCCGTAGAGAAACTTGGGGTAGAGCGTCTGTCTGTGTTTGAAAATGTAGGAAAGTTTTTACTGCAATAATTTGAAAGATTTGAAAGGAAACACTCACATCTGCAGCTTGATCCCGATCTAGCAAGCACAATCACCAAGATTTCTCCCTTTCTCTATTGCCAAGGGTCTTCCTTTTTTTTCCCTTTGCCTGCTACAATTAGTATCTATTATTCCTTTCTTGTGTTTTTTATTATGCACTCTCAAGCTCAGTTTGGTGAATCTGGGCCAGCTACGGGCTTGGCAGTGGTCAATTGTGATCTAGCTGGAGTGCTTTGTGAATGTGCAAAAAACACATTGGGGAGGATTTCCTACATGCTGGGTTTCCCTGCATTTCAGTGCAACTTAAGACAGTGATTTGTCTGTAAAAGTAGCTGCACATTTTAAAAATTCGTGGCCACTGATTTCAAATTAATAACTATGACAGGAAGCAAATCCATTAAATGATAATTTTCAAAGACAATAATAAGTATAATTGATCTCTTCAAATATCAATGTTTATGATGTGAGTAATGGTGAAAAGCACGGTTTATTTGTTTCTAATGAAGGACAGCCTAATTTTATTCGGAGAAACGTAAGCATCTAGGCCAGGCAACCGGACGAGTATGAAAGAGACTGTTCTTGTGTGCGTAACGTGACTTCATGGCACTGCCTCTTAAAGTATGTTAAATAATAAATAACTTATTAAAACATGTTCAATGTAATAATGGCCTTTTTCATGAATTGTTGTAAAAGAGAGATTAGGAAAGGAGGGGAAGCAGCCTTCAGGGGAAAATAACGGGAATTTCCAGCAGTCGAGCTGCGTAATGGTTCTATATTTTTTAAATGTGCCTTATTCCATTCATAGTCATTTAAGTGCTTAAATAAGCACAATAAATGTAAATAATTTACTGCTTTGCAAACAGAAAATTGGGCAGAAAAGTAATTTTGAATAGCGAGTTGGCTTGCAATCTTCGATGATTTGGGACCCTGTAAAATGCAACTGACACGGCTGTTCATTAGGCTCGCCGTTATTGAGGCTTCTTCACATTCATTAGCGATTAATGCAGACAGATATTTAACTTAATAAGGTAAGCAAATAAACAAAAAATCGCTTTCTGTGCCTTAAGGTTTTTAGACCCCTAATTGCTTTTGTGCACTAATTATCAAGATTAACACCTTACACTTTTCTGCAAAAAAAAAAAAAAAAATTGCCACCAGGGTATTTTGAAATCTTTTAAGTGGGAAGCGGGAAAGGGTTAAGGATTTTCCTTCCGAAGACAAAATGACCACCCACCAAAATGAGAGACTCCGGCTAAGTTGTGCGTGGATTTTTTAAAATGTTAGCTGCGCGGAGGAGCCACACACATCTGTGCGGCGAGAATAGAGCCTGAATGGAATTCTAAGCCAGGAAACGAAGGCTTCTGTCACGCCGGTAAATCAGACTTCAAGACAGAGTGGTGGACTGTGGCTTGACTCCCACCTCATGTCTCCAGCTACATTTTTGAAGCAGCGTTCGCCAAAGATTCACTGTTTTACCTTTATATTTAAAAATCGATATTAACTTAAGATTGTATGTAGTTATCAACACTTTGTAATTAGTGACAAACCACTTGCAGGTCCTTTAATATTTACTGTAATAATATTATTCATACTGGACTCATTCAGTATTCATGTGGATATAATACGTAATTCCATTGTAATTTAGCATTAATTAATGTCCACTTATTTCAGCATATTATAGTATAGGAAACAATTTCTGATAAGAGACACCAGTGTAATTTAAGGATGAATCTGACTGTAATTTGAATAATGAGATGCATTGCCTCGTGTCTCCGTGCCTCTGTCCCCACCCTCATTCCCTGCATGCATGTGAGCCCAGAGGACTCTTACACACGCCACGCACATGCACACACGTGCACTCATTGTGTGTGTGGAGCAGAATAGGTATTTGTAAAGCAAACATTAGTTTAAAGTGTTTGGAATCCCTTTCTAGACCTCACTTGCCAATGTTAAAGTTCGTCATTCTCAGAGCTTTCTATTGCCACTGCAATACCCACACAAATTGCTGATTCCATATCTCTTCTAAAAAAAAAATTGTTGTAAGACAGTTGTCCTTTAATATAGAGGCAACTATTTTTAAAGTGACAATTACAAAGGGAGTTTAAAAATAAAAGGAAATATCCATTCATCTATCTGTCTGCCTATCTATCTATCTATCTATCTATCTGATCGTTTTGCCTACCCACCTATTAGGAACAAACTTAAAACTGACCCTCCTGAGAAGGCCCATCCAGGAAAGCTAAGTGGTGAAGGTGCTGGAGTTGGCCCTGGCTGCCGGCTCTGAGGGGCTGGCCGACTGCTGTGCTCCTGGAGTAAGTCTTCGGCTTCGGATCGCTAATTGCTACTTGCTGGTCTTGTAAAAAGTCATGAAGCTCTACCGCCACTCTGACTTGAACTTGATACCATATTTCACTTGTGCTTGTAGCATTAGGGGATTTAAAACCTCCTTTTCCTTTAATTCTTTTCTTTCTTTAATGGGTGACTGGATAAATTCAGTGGTGGATTTTTGTGACACTAAAACAGCAGATAAGTCTATGATGCACTCTTGCTATGTGGTTTAAAAATCCCTCACCATATGTTTTCTCACTGGAATGCCTCGTCTTGCAAAATTACAGGAACCGAAGCTTAAAAACACAATTAGGTAGTTTAAAATGAAGTATTAAAGAAATACCACATATATTCAGATGCCTGCAATGTTTTCTTCCTCTCTCCTTTTTTGGTTTTGTTTTGTTCTTGGAGTACTCAAAAAGCCTCTACTGTATTTGATTTTTATACTAATCATGCTCCATATTTTTTGGATTATGTTATATAGGCTGTGGTTAAATTATAAATGAAAGAGTGAACTACCAGACTTCTTGTCATAACAGCAGCTTTTATGTTGTTACAGAAAATGCAAAGAAAAAAAAGGCGTTTTGCGTTGAAGGGTCCCCTCGCTTATTTGGTGCTGCTTAATGTATATAGGCAGACAAGGAAAGCAATTTGTAGAAATGTTTTTTGCAGTATTTTGAAAATTACAGCACCCTCTCCATCCTCGGAGGGGAGAAATGAAAGAAAACTAAATACACAATGCATAAATCTAGCCGTATGCTGACTTCTCTCCCCTTTCCCCTGCTTTACGTGCTCCTTCCTATGAAACACGCACACTGCACACACTCACACACACACACGCACGCACACAGAGCCTGCCTCAAGTTCAATTTCTTACCAAGTTATAAGCCAAATGAACTATTTCATGTGGTAGCAACCTAAAACCATCTTCCGCAATTCCAAGCGCTTTCTTCTTCTGTTGTTGAAAAAGGAGGAAAAGGCAACAAAAAGCCAGCATGACCAGACTATGAGAAAAGGAATCAAGTAACGGCTTGTAATCTCTACACATTTCTGTTTTCCCATTAAACTGATTTCAAATTCACTATACATGAAAACACTGTAAAATATTTTATAGACGTCTTGTATCACACTGCACAGAGTACTTGACTGAAAGGCCACTTTATGTCCTGATGCTAGAGGGCTGGAGTTTTAAGATATAATTTATACTCAGCAAATTGATGAAATATTTTGTTTATAGGCTGTGGCATTTTAAGTCCATTGTAACCGCATCACTTAAAAGACTTTGCTATGGTGCAGGCACGAAGAATAATTTTCTGCATTAAATCTACTGCCATGCTTAACCATTTTGTTAATTTGTCCCCAAACTTCTGCCAACTGGAATGGGGGTAAGAGGTCAGGGAAGCCAGAGGAACCAGGCTGGATTATCTCTTTGCATGAAGTCATTTGTTGGGCTCTTTCTAGTGGAATCGAGATTTCACAGTGTCTACGGGAGTTGCGCAGATGCCTTCCATAAAGAGCAGATCCTATGCAAAAATCAATAGCATAGCTTATGCCCTTCATTTGTGGATAAGTGTATTCTTGAATGTCTGAAAGAATATTTGATGTGGGACTTAAAACAGTGCTGGAAAAATATCTTTGCCTTAATTGCCTTTCACTCCGCAGTGATGGGAGCCACTTCGCCAAGGCAGCGGGCGGGTACTAAGGGAGCACAAACCGTCGTGTCCTTCATGCTCTGCATGGTAGGTTGGGCTCCCTTGCTCCCCTGTAACCAGCCTTGAGGACTGGTTTTTTTTTTTTGGCTTCATTGGATGAACTGTCTTCCCGAGATAACAAATCTTCCTTTGCAGCACTTGGCGGAGTTTGGTTAGGGGCTACCTCTGAGCAACATGAACTTGGCCTTGCTGGTGTCTTACGCTGATACCTTCGCTCCTGTTAGGAATCAGGGTGCTCGGGAAACAGCCCGGAGCCATACAGCTGATTATTTCACCAAATTTGCATCTTTTCAACAGTAATGGGGATGGCTTCCACAAATGCTCCCGGGCTCTAAATAGATGTTAAGTGGTTGTTTCTAGTTCCTTCCTTCTCTGCTCCCTGGAGAGCCACTTTCCATCCCACCCACTCCCAGCCTTGTGCAGAGCCCGCTGGCGACCACGGCCTGCCCAGGCCTGGCAGCCTGTCCCTGAGGCCACCAGCAGCTTGTCGTCCTGGCTGGGGTCCTTCTGGGAAGCCCAGGCACCGAGGCTGAGCTGCCTCCCTGTGGCCCCACATCCAGGCTGCAGAAAGCAGAGCGCAGTGAGTCCTCGGTGCTGCTGGGCCGCTGCACACACCAGGCCTGCGGGTGTCCCACCAGGGGACATCTGCCACCCGGAGCTCAGGCAGGCCAAGCAGGGAAGTAGGGCTTGAAGAGAGGTGGGGTGGAGAAAGCGATGCGGGCCCCCTGGGGGATAGGGGTGCTGAGAGCCTCAGATGCCATAGGTGTCAGCGAGGGGCAGGGCAGGAATGAGAGCAGCTCCCAGGGAGGGGGCAGAGAGCTATGCCCCAGAGCCAGGTTTCCACTCATAGAGGTAGCTGGACCAAGGGGAGCCGGTTGTCCCAGAGCAAATAGTTTTTTCTAATGAAGTTTTCCTTGTTTTGTTTTTTTGGGGTTTTTTTTTTGGTTTGTTTTTGGTGAGGAAGATTCACCCTGAGCTAACATCTGTTGCCAATCTTCCTCTTGTTTTGCTTGATGAAGATTAGCCCTCAGCTACCATCTATGCCAATCTTCCTCTATTTTGTATGTGGGACACCTCCACAGCATGGCTGACGAGTGGTGTAGGTCTGTGCCTGGGATCCAAACAGGTAACCCCAGGCTGCTGAAGTGGAGGGCACCAAACTTAACCACTACGCCATGGGGCCGGCCCCTTAATGTGGTTTTGATTAAAGATAGGATAAAGTTTTGGGTGTTGAGAATGTACCAGAAGTTTGTTCTAATTTTTTAGAGCCCTTCTGCCAGCCCCTGGGTATCAGCTCTCCCACAACTGCATGGTGTCCAGTGGGTCAGACCTGCTGGACTCTGAGTGCACCCAGGACTTGTTCAGAGGGCCAAACTGGCAGCCCTTGGCCCCCAGGGGCTCTTGGTGGGGGGGTGGCTGGCTTTCCAGGTGAGAATGTTTTGATGGGCCGGCCCTACTCTCTATAGCTGCCTGGGACAACGGAAAAGTGAAGTGTCCACAAGCAGTCCCCAGCCCCTCCATGGCCCCAGCACCTCTCTGTCTCACAGAGGGGTCTGCACAGAGCTGAGGGTGCCCCCACTCCCCTCCCCCAGGACCTGCCAGGTTCTGTAAAACTCTGGAGGGACGTGCACTTCTGGGACCCACTTTAGCATCTGCCATCTCTGCAGGGTGGGATGAAGGTTCGGACCAGCTGAGCTTCTCCAGCAGGCATGTCTCAGAGCCTTGTAAGTGCCGGTAGACACCGCCCTGCAATTCCTGAGACTGTCCGTCCTAGGATGCTCGCATTTAGGGCTTGTGTGAGCCTTGTTTCCTGTTTTCTGCTCTGAGATGCTACAGAAAGTTCTTTCTGAACCATGCCTGGAAAAGAACATTTTTTATTGACATAAACCATAGCACCTGAGTTGCTTTCCTTTAAAATAATGCCCAGTGTATCAATTCTTCAGCTCCAGATGGATTAAAAGCCACGATGCTCTTAATTTTCCTGTAGAGCTGATTTATGACAAAATCCATTTTCTCAAAATACAACTTTTTCTATTTTCAGTATATGCAAATGTTTAGACTTTAAATTTCAAAAATCTGCTAAATAAAATTGGATTTATTTTCTCTTCATGGTCCATTTCGGTCCAAATCAAGGACAGCAGCCAACATATTCAAAGGACTTTACAAATGGAAAACCTGAATCAACCTTTTCCAAATTTCGTGTTTGTTTTTTAATGATATAACTCAAAGACTTAAGGACATCTTTCATTATAGAAAATCTGAAATGAGGGATTGAGTCCAATCTTTTTCTCTGGAAGGCACATCTTACTTTATAGGCTTTATCTCATTACTGAAGGAGGAGAACGGGAGGAAAGAATATAAGGAGACCCATTTCCTTGTTGGAACAACAGAGGGGCAATTTGAGGAGAAAACCAGAGTAGACAGAATAGTCTCTTATTAATAAAACCCAGTCCTGTGACGTGCTGAGCGAGGCCAGCTCAGTGCAGGAGCCACAGCGAAGGTGCATCGGACTGAGTGAGCGTGAGGCATTGGGTCTCAGGACGGACTCGAGGTGTCTTTTAGGTGTGAAGTCCTGATGCTACAGCAGGAAGTCTGCCATCTGAAAAAATACAAAATAATAACCACTGTCACCATGGAAGACGTTGGATTCTTGGATTTCCTGGTTTCGCCATATAGATTGCTTGATTGCTGAGCACGATTAACTTAATTTCATAACTATGAACTGAATAGGAACGGATTGCTAATGATCTTCAACTTTCATCAGGAAATTGTGAAACTCCCCCTGAACCCCCCAAACAAAAACAAAACCCCTGGCTGTCCCGGACCAGCCCCGCTGGGGACCCTTTGCTGTCTGTGTTTCTTTACCTGTCTGTGGTTGATTCTACAACGAGCCCCCTTCACTCACCTTGAATAAAATATTATGCACAAAGTTTAATAGCTCCAGGACAGTTCCTTTCATATGTGTCTTAAAATTCTCCTTTCATTTTATGTTAGTATACTTCCACGCACCAATATAAAAGCCATGTCAGCAGACAAACCAAAATTAGAAAAAAACACCTATTCTTCTGTTAATAAGAGTAAGATTATTAGTTATTTTCCTATTTACAAAGTAGATTTTACTTAACATACAAATAAAAATTAAACATATAAATAAATTAAATATGCTCTTGGTTTAGTTTATTTAAGGGACAGTCATACATATATACACTTTTTATTTGTCACATTTTTATCTTTGTGTTTTTTTCTTCTTTATGCTTCTGTGAAACATATGTTGATACATTGTGTATTTACAGTGTAGGCACATATGCATACAATTCTGTTTATTTGCTGGTGTGCTTAGATGTAATAGGACAAAAATATCATTGTCCTAGAAAGCTTACAGTATTCCAGGAAGAAAAATCCATTAGAAATTTTATTTTTTCAGATGTGCCCCCATTCTCCTCCAAGTTGCAGTTTTTGACTTACCCTCCCCCCCCCCCCGCCCTGTTAACTTCTCTGAGAACCCCATTACTTTGTCCACACTCATGCTCTGACCTGGGCCACTCGGAGATTTTCGAGATGAAGTCATTGCTGGTTTGAGTTACTGGAGAGACATTAATTTGTCCAGCTGGGCTGGCTCAACAGCCGTCCCGGCACTCGGCCTGACAGCCACCCTCGGTGAGAAATCGGACAGGAAGGAAGGGGTGTGCGGAAGGGAGAGAGCGCTCAGATGGGGGAAGTGGGGACCAGAGACCGCAGACTGGTCCTTGCAAATGTGACCGAGAGGAATGAGATGAGCTCGTGAGTCCTGCAAGGTCTTTATGAAAAATGCCCTTCTTTAAAACTACAATTTTAACGAAAAGTCCTCAGAAATGATCAGTTACTATATGATCAAGTGGACAACAAAATATATATGTGTATATGTCAATATGTATATTTGATAAATATATACAATCTATACATTGAGATATATTATATAATATAAAGTATTGTGTGTTTTCAGGGTCTGTTACTCTGAGACCTGCAAGGCTGTCTGTTTGTGAAAACAGAGTGGGCCATGTACTTGTCTTCACATTGCTCAAGGAGGGCCGTCTCCTCAGTCACCTTTGTGTAGGAGTTCACAGGCCCCTACGGCCAACACCTGGAGGAGATGAAGGTGGGGAAGAGATTGGCCCCTCCCGCACAGGTCACATCATGTCTGTGGCCTCTCCGCCCACACAGTTACCACATCACATCCAGATGTCCAAAAACATTTTTTGAGAACTCTATGAAATTTGATAGAACGTGAAATGTGATAGGATCTGAACTCAGTGACATAAAACTGTAAAATAGCCCAAAGTTCTATGTGTGAAAAGGCGGCCGTTTTCCCGGTTGGTTAACTCCCGAGTGCTGAGGGGTCTCACTTGGGGATCTGCCACCACCTCTGCCTGGACCCTCCTTTCTTTTTCTCCAAAGCATTTTCCCCCTCAAAGAGGGGCCTCTTCTCCCAAAAGCTTCCTGAAAAAGGCATTTATTATTCCTTGCTATGAAAATTGCAGAGTCTGGTGACTTTTCCATGGACACAGAATTCATTAATAGCAGAAAGAGTTCTCAAATATTTTTGCCTCTGAGACAAGTGCTTTTACTGCCACACGACAGGAGGAAGTGTCCCTGTGGCCCACACACCTGTCCAGCCTCACCTGAGCTTGTCCCCCACTGCAGGGTCGGGGGCTGGGGGAGAGGGAAGAAGTGGGGGCTTGCTACTCATTCCCCGGTCTGTGTCCCCTCGAAGCTGGGAGCTCCCGGAGGGCAGGCCTGAGCTCTTTCACCTTTAGTGTCTCATATCAGTGGTTGACTTAACTTTTGCTGAAAAACTGCAGATTGTCATACTTTGTAAATTTACAGATTCAGAGGAAGCAGAAGTTTGGGGTAAGGACGTTCTTGGATATTATAGATGAGTCTCTTTCATGAGAATGGGAAAACGTGCAACTCGCGAAGCAGAGGTGTTTGGGGAGGGAGAACTGGACGCCTCCAGGGTCCCCTGCAGGCTGTTTGAAGACAGGGCCGATGTATAAGGACCCAGAGCAGCCAGGGGCAGGCTGTTCCTTTCCTTCATGGGAGGGGGAAAGCCTGTGGACAGAGACTAGTCAATAATCAGATCACAGCGACCATTGCCCTCAAGGTCCAGTCCCAGCTGTCACTAACCCTGGGGGAAAGCGCAGGCGCCCTTCACCTGTGCCTCAGCTTCCTCCTGTTAACAGGAGAGAGTTAAACTAAGACAGACCTCTCCAGTCACATGGCCTCTGATTTATACCCCGTTAAGGAAAGAAAACAGAGCATTTGCTGCCAGTTTAGCAACACTAATGCTGATGGGTTTTTTCCCCTTCAGTCTTACATTAACAAAGGGCTTCCTTTTTTAAAAATCATATTACAAGAGTAGTTCATGCCCATTGTAGAATTTTAAAAATGTAGAAGATTATTTTAAAAATTATAATTGGCCCTAAACTCATCGCCTTTTGTTAACATTTTGGTAATTTAGCCTATTTTTGCTTATACACAATATATTGAAATCTTTCTGTACGTACAATTTTATATACTGTCCTTTGCACTTAACGTTCTGTCGTAAACCCTTCCTTATTTTGCATCCAAAAATCTTTGTGAACATCTTTCATAATGGCAAATATTCTTACAAATGGATTTCACATAGCTTGCTGAACTGATTCTTTATTAGTCGATGTCCAGGTCTTTTTCTTTGCGATTAGCTATAACCCTGTGTTGAGCATGTTTATGTATAAAGCTTGCTGCACATATATGATTGTTTCTTTGTGGTAGATTTCAAGAAACTGAATTTCTGAATGTGAGGTTTTGGTAGAACCGCTTCCGAAAGACTGCCTGACTACCTCTCACCAGCAGCCCGGAGACGGTGAGGCTGGCTTTCCGTGTGGGACATTTCCTTTTTATTTTCTTGCCTATCAAAAATAGCAGGTACTTGCAAATGATAGCATTGTTTAATTTGAAATCTTTTTGTTGGTTGCGGCATCGGACATTTTTTTTCCTGCGAATGTGAGCCATTTGTTTTTCTTCTATGAATTGTCAGTTTTGTTTTCAGAGGAATGGATCTTTTAGAAATTCCAGGATGCAGTACACATGCTTGGGTTTCATAATATGCCACTTGAGAAATTACTCTAATAGCCAACTGGTATTATTAAATAGAATGGCGGAAGTGTCCACCTGAAAAATCCACAGAAGTCAAGAATGAAGCAGAGTTCTCCTTTTCTTCCTGCTTTTTGTTTCAACCAAATCGCTTCCATCGCTTCTGCTTTTGAAAAAACATTAAGAATGCACCATCGCCCTTATGGCTTTACAGGCGGAAGGAAGAGGAATAATAACACCCAGTTTTACCAAATAAATATTCCCAATTTTCCACAGTGGGGTAACCTAATTATTACCATTTATATGTTAACATCGTTAACCACTTCACTGCCAAAACTATTTTAACTACAGTTTTCTTAAAACTATATTATAGTTTAACTATAGTCACTAGAGTGACTATTTTAACTAGAAAAACCGTGTGCTCTAGCACTTAAAAAGGGTATGCCATAGAAGCGAGACTTACAGCAGTGAAGATTGTTACTCAGAGAGCTAAGACCCTTCTGAGGTTGCTCAAGAAGAAAGGTGCGCTGGATGCTTGCAATGCTACCAGTTGGAGGTGTTGGTCTTCCACAACAGGACTGCAGTTTGTTGAGTTTCTATAAAATCTTAGTGACAGATTCTGAAAATCTTACCTTGAAAATAAGTATATTTGGTGCTCGTGTTATTATCCAATGATACAAAATATATTTTCAAGGTAGAACTAAATAGTTTGAACGAAAGTCCCACCTCGCTCTCTGCGTTGATCTTCCTCCTCTCGGCAGTGGGGAAACACTGCTTTCAAAGGGCGTTTTCCAGCTCATTCGTGAGAAATAGCTGAGTTCCACTCATTGTCCAGATTCACTATTTTTCTAGGACCAAGATATCTAAATAAGAAATTAAGACATAATTATGTTTGAATTGAGAACATAAATAGCATTTTTTTTCTGTAGCTGTCACAGAGTTTCTGAAGACATTCCAGCTGACCTTGACATTGCTTTGGCTGCCGATGGAAAACCAAATAAAATAGGCGTTTAAAGGGTTGGAACTCAAAGTTATATTGTGTTTCAAAAATCATTTTAATTTGACTCTCTTTGTTGATACCCTGTATCATTTCCAGTTTGAGAGATTAAGAAAACGGGAGAGTCAGAAAAGCAAGTGATAAATGCCAATTAACTTAATGGGTATTATCCCAAACATCTTGAATTTCTCAAAGATAGTGACCCACGTGCCTAATGTTTTATTGGGCCCCAGAAGATCCGAATTGGCATCTATAAAGAAAAGATTTCTGTTTTCATATTATCCCATTCCAAGCAACATGCAATTATTGTCATTTTAATTTGCGGTTTTGGACTTCAGTCTGTGAAGTGCTTCCTAGATGAAGTTTGCAGCTGAATAATAAATAAATGAATTGCCGATAACTTCGAAATGGTGTAACAGCACCTCCTTTCTATTGTCAATCATTTTTAGCACAAACTTCTGTGGTTGGAGTGTCATAATGAGTACATGCCGACTGCGTGGAGAGCTTGAAGTTCTTGTAGTGGAATCTTAAATGAGAAGATGCCCATTTCAGGTGTTATATCGAAGGGTTCTGGGCTTAGCAAACTTATAGTTGTCATACAGCACGTGCACACACATACACACACGCTCACACTCACACCCTCACACACATACACCAAGACCAAGGGCAAGAAGAAAAGAAACTACAAAGCATGCCGTGAAAGCACATGAACTACTAATACATCAGAGATACGCTTTAAAAATTCTTATTTTACACATTTATATATAACACTGTAAAGAAAACTATCCACATTTGCTTCACGGTCTTTCTTCAAATTGTGAAAATGATAAATTGCAGTGTCAATTTAAAACCTTTAGGATTAAATTTTAATACGTATGTTAAAACTAATGACTCCTCCCTTCTCCCATCCCCCTCCCCCCAAGTTTTTTCTTGTGGATTTCAGAAAAGCATGTTTTCCACTATTCCACCTGTGCTCTCTCTTTCTTATTATGAGTCTCTAGTTCTTTCCTAATTATGGGGCTACAAGTTATTTTCTCTAGTTTCAAATTAAAGAAGCAAACAAGTAATCTGGGGTAAAAAGCACAGTTCCAACTTCAGGGAAAAAATGAGTATGTGTTTAATTTGTCTTTCGGTGCGCAGCTGTACAGCCCTGGTCTAATAGAAGGGTTGAGAAGGACGGCCCCTCCACCTTGCCTCGCTGTAATGCAATTTGGCTTCATTAAATTACTGGAGGGCCAGTTACTTAAGCAGAATATTGATTTTCAGTCTGGCCTGTGTTTAACATAATTCTGCGTAGGCAACAGCTAATTCTGCATTTGAATCTAACACCCTAATGGAATTATAAGATGCTGCTTGACCATAGGCAAACTCTCAGCCACCCTGGGCCCTACACCTGGGCAGCCTCTCTAAGGCCCAGGGACTGAGCTGGCCTCTACCCCTCCCTGATGGGGGTCTCTGTGCTGCCGTGGTGCCCCTGCAACTCTGTCCTTTCACCGAGGATCTGGTTTGGGGGGCTAGGGAGGGTGGGCAGTGGCATCACACATTTTTCATGCAGCTTGTACTCCTGGGCCTAAATAGATACTTATGGATACAACTCTTAGACTTGGTTAGGTTTCTTTGTGCTTCTGATAAATAAAAATGAGGCTTGTCTTCAATTTCAATCTTACTTAACATAGGCCTTAGACTTCCACATTTTTGGTGAAAAATTTTAGGTGAAAATCAAGCATTACTTAACGGCATATGTTATTTGTTGGTAATTATGAACGCAAACTTTTAAAAAAAATGTAATTCAGATATCTGTTATTTTATTTTATTATGTTGCATCACAGTTTTACAAAAGAGAATTTTTTTTCCTTAAATTTGGAAGCAAAGATACGTGGGATTTGAAGTTGTCCTCTCAGCCTGGGAGGAGCTTGCTCATTAGAAGGACCTCATTGAAATGCGTGCTTGTTGTATCTGTATGGAAGGAAAGTGAGCAGGTGAGATGGCAACAAAAGGGAGAGGCCACAGGGCAATGCCTGTGTCCCAGCAGCTGAGATGCAGGCTCAACGTCCTTGCTCTCATTTCAAGGAAGGGACAGATCTTGGGTCAGGTGCCATGCCAGGACTCACCACGTCCATCACTCTGTATGGGCTTGCTTTGTCCAAGAAGACTGGCATCTGTGTCTGGTCTAGAGCCTTCTACCCCAATTCTACTGACTCCGGAAGGGCTTATGGTGAGACCTGAGCGGCTGGAGCAGGAGAACGAAGGAGACCCTTCAAGTGACTGGGTGTGGAAGAACGGCTGGGTCCTCTGAGGGTGTGTGTGACGTTGGTTATAGGGGAGCTCAGCAGGGGTGAAGCCAGATCAGGGCTGAGATGCAGAGGCCCAGGGGAGGCCTGTTGATTGGAACAACTGTGTCTGATCCATGTCCATCTGCCTTTGATCAGCTGTGACTGAGGGACCCTTCTCCTGGTTTTGGTTAAACTCAACCAGACATAGAGTTTTTCCAGGAGTACCTTTGGTTCTCCACACCTTCTCTGTCTTAGCATGAAAATATGCTAAATGACAAGTCACTGGGCTGAAAATCTTAGGTGTCTGCCTGGTTCTTTACCACAGTGGGGAAATGGGTGTGGTCACTGGAGTCAGGGAAGGCAGACAGCTCTGATAGGGTTCACTTGGCAGGTTTTCTCCAATGCCCAGTGATTCTGGAGGGGCTTCAAAGTCCTTGACCCACCTTCCCTCACACAGGCTTGCCAATCAGAGTACCTTACTCCAGGGGCGCAGGTATGGACTTGCCTGGCTGGGTCCCTTGCTCCTCTGTGTGAGAGTTCTGTCTGAGGTTGGAGGAAGGTCACAGTAGGGCAGGTCCCCCCCATTTCTTTGGGACCTGAGGGGCATGTAGCCTGCAGCAACTGGCGTCCATCAGAGGATGGACCCAAATGCAGAACAGCTGATTCTAAGAGACAAACAAAGAGAGAGAGAAAGCCATTTGTTTTCCCATATTTCCCAGGTGTGGAACCCAATAAATCTATGTCTTTGCTTAGGTTAAAGTTGGGGTTCTATACTTGAAATTAGCTACGTCCTGACAGAAACACCTTCGATCTGCTCTTAGGATGAATTAAATATATGCGAAAACTTACTGCTTCTCCCCCATCCATACCAGGTCAGCATCCCGCTTTCCGTCTGCAGAATCAAGCTGCAACTTAATCAAGAAAGTATTAGTAAAACAAAGACACCAACAAACACACCACAAAACCAAGTACTGAGGGCAGCAATGAACAAATGCTTTCGTATTTATGCCTAGGGAAAGCTTCCTCTTTATAATGAATTACATTGGTATAGAGCTGGTTGATTAAATTTATGCCCTCGTTTTATCCTCAGAACAACTTTCCCTCTGTGGTCAGTTCTTATTTTTAGTGCACAGATGATAGGATTGTAGTGTAATGAGGAGAAGTGATCCAGCTAGTAAGAGCAGAGCTAGGATTTGAACTAGAATTTCCTATTGGTGAATTAAATTCTCTTTCAATTGCCTCAAGCTTTATCTTTCCATGTAGAATCCCATATACTCCTGTTTTGGGTTTTTAAACTGTGATCTAGATGAGGTGTCAATTTTATCTCCTCTAAAACATTTCTCAATCAGGCCCACAAATTCATTGACATTGTAATTAATGTATGTCTTAGGCTGTTTGAGCTGCTGGAACAAAATGCCATGGACTGCATAATTTACAAACAATAGAGCTTTATGTCTTACATTTCTGGGGGCTAGGAAGTCCAAGATCAAGGTGCCAGCATGGTCACATCCTGGTAAGAGCCCTCTTCCAGGTTCATAGCTGGCACCTTCTTGTTGTGTCCACACGTGATAGAAAGGGCTAGGGAGCTCTGTGGGGCATCTTTCTTTAAGAGCATTAATCCTATTCATGAGAGCTCCAGCCCCACAACCTAAGCACCTCCCAAATACCACCATCTTTGAGGGTTAGGATTTCAACATATGAATTTTGGGGGATAAACACATTGAGACCATAACAATGCAGTAACATGAAGTAATAATTAACACAAGGTGTTTTCTTACCAACCATGACTCTGCGCCATTATTAACCAGGAAGCATGTTTCTATAAGTGCGGGTGGAATTGGGTGGTTGGTGGATAAGTGGAGACAGCAGAGAAGCCTTTTAAGAGGTTTGGTTATTTATTGGAGCAGAGAGAGAAGCTAGAGTGGGAAGAGGAAATGGACTAAAATGAGGCATATTTTAGGGAGAGAAAGGCTTGACCATGATGATGAGATGGGACATACAGCGAAAGAGAAATGTCAATGGTCTAGAAAGACAGCTCAAAAAGACTGGGGGAAATTGCACAGAGGTGGAGGAGAGGCAAGGGCCCCTCATCAAGGGGCCCTGAGGAGAGGTTTCCATGGCAACGTCCATGGTGCCTCTCTTCCATGCTCTGAGGAGTAAAGCTGGGCCTCCTGTGCCCAAAGAGAATAATAAATTTGAATAAACTACAGAAAATCCTGGTGCTAATTTTCCACCTTCCTCCTCTGTCAACTCTCCGTTACCCAAGTATAAAACACCTTTGTAGAAGAAGACACACTTTATGAAAGAAAAGTAGGTAAACACATTTTTCAAATGTGTGCTTAGGTACCATCCACGTTTACCGCACTGGATCCAGCCTTATAGAGAGACTTGCCACCTCATTGCTATCTATTTCATTCATAAATATTTAACCATTGTGTAGGTCCCCTATGCATCCTATGCTGTATGTTCTTGGGTCATTTTCAATTTTATTTATTTGCTAAATTGATGAAGAAAACTGTACATTGTCTGGGTATGTCTTTCTGAGTGGTTGGAATAAAGAAAAGATTTGTCCTTAGACCAGCTATAGGTAGAAATACAATTTAGAAAACATCCCCTCTGGTAGATTAAGAAAGCTTTAATTGATATTTGGAAAATACCATAGAGAATTCACGCTAGGAACTGGTAAAAATATTTATCCTAAATGTCACTAAATTAAATATCTTTGAATAATAGATGTGCAAGAATTGTAGGTTGTCAATTTGATACAAAATGTCAAAATAACATTTTTCTACCTTTCTGTTTTGCTTTTCATCAAACTCATTTTGAAACAGAGGCAGGCACAAAGGTAAATGTGTTTCATTTTATTCTTTTCTAAAATACTGTTTCCAAACTAAGTGTGGGAGTGAGAACCAAGGCAAGCACTGGTGGCTCCCGTTGAATATTCCTACTGCATTGGTGTATGGAGGTCTTCTTGCAGGTATCCCATTTGGAAATGGCCAGGACCCTGTTTATTTGAGGCCCTCTGGTAATTTAGGGATTTAGTTTTAAAGGAATTGCTGCAACCGGGATTATGTTCTCGGATGGGCATGCTTAGTTGAGAGTACACATCAATTCAATTCATCCCATCAATTCAATTATTGGGATGATGGTTAAAATGAGATTCCCAGGTCCTGGTCCCAGAGAGTCTGACTCATTTAGTCCAGGTTTAGGCATGGATCTGTTCACTCTTTATAATAATTTAATTGGTTCTAGTTCAAGAGTGGTGCTGTAAGTCATCCTTTTCCTTTAAAGAAAACAGGAAGCAAAGTTTATGTGGATTTCAGTGGGAGGAGAAGGTACGGAGCCAGTTATTCAAAGTCCAGGTTTGGATACACCATTAAAATGGGAACTTTCTGACCAGAATTTATTTGCTTTTTATATACTACAACACTTCTTTTCTTTTATAAAAGAAAGAATTTCTAAATTTTTGGAAAAAATATTACTAACGTAACAGGAACTAAAAAAATCAAACAATTCAGGAAGGTTCACAATGAACAGAAATTCTCCCGCTGCATTTCTTCTCACCCCTTGTTCAATATTCCATGGGCAATCACTCTTAATGTTTTGCAAATTTTATTTTTGCTTCCTAGTTACGAGCTGCATATATTTACTTTCATTTCTGGATTTATCAACTTTACATGTTGCTTACAAAATGTTTGCTATGAAAGAAGAGGATTCAGTTACATTTTCTCACTCTCCTCTTCTTCCAATTTGTCTAATTCACCATTTTAAGTTCCTCAACTGGTAATTTTTTTAAAAAAACAGTGTAATTATCTTGTTTTTTTTTTTTCTCATTGAGAGTGCTTCTTGAGTGCCTACTCACCCTTCCCTCTGCCCTCACCCATTCCTCTGCCTCTCTTTTCTCCCACTTCTCAATTTCATTGGCTGTGTTTTTCTTTTATATTATCAAGATTACAGCTTTTATATTCTGATATGGATTCAGTAGTCTTCAGTGAATTTGTTCCAAAAGTGGATTCCAAGATTCCAAAACCAATGAATAGCATTTACACTGCTGCGATTCTGGATGTAATGCTCACTGCCGAAATAAAGGTTCTGCTAAAATCACCTTTCCTTTCCGGAATGTCCAACTGGCCCTGAGTAGCTGTGCAAAATGTTACTGACACTCAGTTAAAACTGATTCTCCTTTTTTACCATCAATAAATTCTCGAGTTTTATGCAAGCTCTGGATTACAGCATCTTACCTACAGATTTGGTTTTTCATGGAGCTCTCCTCCTGAAGCCCTCTGTCCCTTAGTTCTAATCTATACCGTTTGATCTCTGAACCCATTGTGCAGCCATCAGCTTTGAATTTCACTTTACCCTTCCTGGGTTAACCTACTGATTTCTGGTTTCTCTTCTTGGTTTACTTCCTTGTTACATAATTAGATAACTTTCCAAAAATTTTCTGAGGAGCTAGGCTTTCTGTGTTCTTACCTGTCTCAGTAAGTCCCTATGCTGTCTTCATTTTTGAGTGATAGTTTGACTGGGTATAGAATTGAAGGTTGAAAATAGAACTTCACAACTTTGAAGGCATTGTTCCGTGAACCTCTAGCAAGCAAGTCTGAGGCTGAGAAGTCTGGCATCAGTCTGGCGTGCTTTGTAGGCATCCTGCATTTTTTTTCTCTCATAGCAGTTGATATGCTATGAGAGATATGCTTTGATATGCTTTTCTGTTTTATTTGTGTTCTGACTTCACAATGATGGTTTTTGTATCTTATAAAAATTATTGTGGCTGACACACTTTCAATCTTAAGACATGTCTCCAGTTTGGGAGAATTCTCTTTCATTATTTCATCCCTTTCCTTTATTTTCCATGTTGTTTCTTCCTGCATCTCCCCTTTTTGGAAGTTAGACTGATTTTATATCATTCCTATCTCTTGCCTTATTTTCAGTCTCTCTGTCAAATTTTTCTTTTTCTTAGAAAAAAATCCTCAACTTTACATTCTAGTCTAGTGCTTTTAAAAAAAATTTCAATAAACATATCATTTTTAACTTTCTAGAAATCTTTCTTGTACTTTGTTCTTTCTTCATCCTACCCTGTCCTTGTTTGGAAGATGCAAGATCTTCTATCTCTCTGAGAGTATTGATTAAATGTCTATATCTTAATTTTTCTTATTTTATTCGAAATGTGTACACTTCTTTTCTGGAATTATGGTTTGTGTTTACCTTGGTTTTTATTCTTTGCATTGTATTGTGGGATTTCCTGGAGTGACTGTGTTTGCTATACTGAATTGCAGAATTATCTGTCTGGCAATTCTGGATTGGCCCATCATATTTTAGAGCAAGAAGTAGCAGAGTTGACCAGGAGCTCATTGTTTGTTGACTGGCAAACTTGTTCTATATTAATTGGGTGAGAGGTCAGCTATTGACAGGAAGAGCCCATGCCAGAATTTTAAGGGCTTATTTGGGGTCACTAATATCTGCACAGTTGCCTGGTTCTCCCGAGACTGCTCATTTTCATTCTTTAGAGACATGGCCTCAGGTGTTAGCAGATAAATGCCTGGCTGCTGGCTCTTCTGCTCTTGGAAGTGGATATTTGTTTGAAAACCAATCCTTTTGTTTTTCAGTCCCCAGGGCCATGCATGCCTTTTACCATCCATGTTGTCTCAATGCTCTGCTGGTACGTTGGTCCCTTCTCAGCTGATTCACCCTTCATATACTTTCTAACCTTTGGCTTTTCCAGCCACTACTTCTTTTTCTTTTTTTGAAATATGGATCTGATTTTTTTTAAGATATGTTTTTTTTTGGTGAGAAAGATTTGCCCCTGAGCTAACATTTATTGCCAGTCTTCCTCTTTTTTTTCTCCCCAAAGCCCCAGCACATAGTTGTGTATCCTAGCTGTAAGTCCTTCTGGTTCTTCCATGTGGGATGCTGCCACAGCGTGGCTTGGTGAGCGGTGTGTAAGTCCACGTCCAGGAAGTGAACCAGTGGACCTTGGGCCACTGCAGCAAGGTGCATGAACTTAACCACTATGCCACTGGACTGGCTCCGAGCTACCACCTCTTGATCCATTTTTTGTCTTCCAGAAATCTATTGAAATTTCTTATTCGCTGATGGCTTCCTTATATGCATTTCCACGGTTGGGCATTTAAAACAATTTTTAATTCCCTCTCAAGAGGGAGAAAAGATGCTTATGCTGCCATTTTGAATTGGAAGCTCCTAATTCTTTTTTTATAATCTTTTTACTTATGCAAGATTTCAGTGTCGTTGATTCACCATTATGAGTGAAAGCAAATCCAAGATACACCATCATAAAACTGTATGCATTTACTTTGGAAGAAGCTGTCTGGTAAGCCAAATTGGAGGTCTACTACATTAAATCCAAAAAATGGGAAATGCCAGTGTCAGTTTTGAGCACAGGCTTGAGCTTGGGAGACAGGGGCTCAGTGCTTATGTGCAGAGCCCTCCTGAGAGGGCAGAGGGTGGATCCTGCTCTTTGTGGCTCACTGTCATCTTGACCTGAGGATTAGGATTCTTCTGGGAGATAATTGGGCTCAGAATGCAATGTTACCTTGTGATTCAGATTATAACGAGGAATACAGCTTCTGCTGGATTTGTGTCCGAGGCTCTTGGGACCAGACTGTTTCCTGCCTGACACCTGTCGTGTGGAGTGTGGGGAAAGGGATGTCCTCATTCCTAAAACATTTTAAGCTTGATCAGGTGACAGATCTCTCTTGTTTCTCTCATATCCCAGGTCTGCTGGCCCCGACTGAAGCCTCATGCCCTATCTCTATTTCTCAGCTCTTCACATTCCTACATCATTAGTCTGGTGTCTGTAATCTTGGGAGCCACTGACGGTGAATTGACCCAGCTGAACAGCCCAGACAGAATCGTGGGAATCTCTTCCCCTCCTAAGAATTTTCCAGTTTTCACTTAGGATTGTTAACTTTTGTTTCCTCCTGTTTCTATCAAACGAAAGGTAAACAGGGACCTGACGGGGAGGAGGGGGGTCCCTGTTTCTGCCAGAGCTGATTGTACCAGGAGATACGATGCTCACCATCTCGTGTTGGGTCATGTCAGCCCTTCAGCTCTCTGCTTCACACCTCCCTTCCTGCATCTCCTCTGAGATCAAACCTTGTTGTGTGAACCACCATGGAGGTTCACGTGATTAGCAGAAATGCAATATGCAGAATGTGTTTGTCACTGGAGTCAATGAATGTCTTCAGGTGCCTCCTGTGGCATTCTGTCAGCTCTGCTATGTCAAGTGATTGATAGCCGGGTACATTTTCAAGATGCTGAGTGGGATTTGTTCCCTACCATGTTGGTAACTCTTGAGCCAATGTCTTTTGTCGTTGAGGGACATGGCTTTGATTTTCTGGAATCTTATCAGGATAATAATCTTATTTGTAAAATAATGAAAATCTCAGAGATACTGAAAATCCTAAACTGTGAGGGTTTGATGAGAGGGTTTAGGATAAGCACTCAGTGGATAAAGATTTAAAAACTAGCTAAAATTCTTTTAAAAGGTGCACATCCTTGTCATCTTTTAATTATATAATGAAAACAAATATGTACAAAGTTTTGTGCCTTAAATTATTTGATAACAGTGAAGTTGCTGGTTCAGCAAGAAAATAGGCTTCATGTTGGTAGAATTAATTATGCTTAAGACAGTCAATACTAGCCATGAGGAGTGATTAAGTCCAGAGTCACACAAATAGATTCCCATTCTTTGAGTTGGCTAGGAAAATACTGCAATGTTTACTTTCAACACTGGCAATGTGATTGTCTCTCAATATATCATAGAATAAATGATTCCACTAGTCCCTAATAATTTAAAAATAAAAATAAATATATTCAAATAAATGGAAATTAAGATATCTGGAAGTAAGCTGAAATCAGATCAGATCACAGGTAAATGGAATTTCTAAGGACCGTTAGTTTTGAAAAATGCATTTATAGCATTCATTTCACGTTTATAGTATAACTATAAACCAAGTCAACCACGTGGAGCTGTGAGCCATTCACAGAGGTGATCTATGACTCTGGACAAAATGTACCTAAAGGTGGAGGACCTTGGAGTGAGAACGTAGGTCTACCATTGTGAAATGGAGGAGAGGAGTGACTGGGAATTGCCTTCACACTTGCCTTGTTGAGTGAGAATTGGTGTGACAGCTTGGGTGAGGGTCAGACCATCTGCCTCATCACCTTTCTTGAGCCTGAAATTCAGATAAAATGAGATAAGAAAGCTGAAAAGGTAGGAGGTAGATGTTTGAGCAAATACGATGAGAAGACAGTTGTGGACGCACAACCTCATTGCGGACCACAAAATTCACCTCAAGACCCCATAGACCTTCAAGCCTGTGTGACATCATCAGAGACCACTGGTTTGAAAGGAATTTTACCTACAGAAGAGTGTGGTTCCCTTTGAGGGTCCCGCCTGCTCTATGGTGTCCCAACAGAGGGGCTGGGCTTGAATGCCACTCTCCACTCAGAGGAAAACCACCCTTGACCAAGAAGTCCCATTCCTTCATTGGTCAGCTCTATCACCTTTGGCCCTAACTCCAACAACATGTTCTCTAGGTGTCCCCAAGAGGGTAGGCCAGGGTGCCAAGCCAGAGCAAGTCAGCTGGGAGCAGCCCCACTGAAGGAAAAGAAGAGCCCCCAAAGAGGTGAAAACGTTCCTTCGCATCAGACTCTCAGGGGAGAATACTTGTCTTTGCTTTTAAGGGAGAGCTTCTTTAGAGAAGAAAGAGCTAAGTGCTTGCTGAAAAACCAACACTACTTGGCCCAGAGTCAGTGTGGGGACTGAGAACTTTAAAACTAAATGGTCTGGAGCTCCATACTGAAATTACACTTAGAAGTGCAGGTCTTTGAAATGCAACCTGGAGATAGGCCTATTGTGTGGTGATAAGAACAGGCCATCATTTGATGGCCAACACTTATCTTCCTTGTTGAGTTGTTCTTGCTGCGCTAAAATTCTGTCAGATGCTCCATCTATTCGGTGTAGCCATCAGTCAAACCCCCTGTACAGGGATCTGAGTTCACCACTGCCAGGCCTGATATTGCTCCTTAAAGCCAGGGATGCCTGCCCATGTTGGCTCCAGATACACGCATCTTTCCCCTTCATCTTCTCTTGGTTTTGATCAATTGTTTACATCTGTCTTCGTGCCCTATGACTTTGCCTTGTTCCCTGTGAGTCAGTAGACTTCATTGCTCTGCCTTTGAATTGGCTGGTATCTGAGATTTTAAAATATGACAGAAGGAGAGGAACTCTTCCGTACAAACACACTGGACAACATATTAGGCTTGAAACAATGGATTCGAGATATCTCAGTGGTGATGACCTACATTGCTTGTCTAACTGCAACTTCTTATATCCAAGACCTCTGGCAGCTGACAGTAGGTTGGGTCACCGCTCCCATTAGTTCTGAACACTCGAGGCTAATTCTGGTTGAGCTGCTGCTCTGTGGTGGGGTAGAGCTTTGAGCACAAAAGGTTCACAAATACAACTGAGGGTTAAAATGAGGAATATAAGTGGCACAATGGGTTGAATTGCAATGAGAGTACTTGGCAACCTGTCAAGTGATGTGTGGGGAGAAACACAGTCTAGTGGCTTAGTGTTTGTGCTGTCATTTCAACAGAGGGCCTTTCCAGTTTTGTGCACTATGTGCGTGTTTGTGATGACCCTCAAAGGACACTGTGTTTCCAAGAATTAGACATGCCTTAAAATCGGAGTCTTGTTATTTGTTTTAAAAAGAATGACCATTTGAATAGAAGCTCACAAATCACTATCAAGACTTTTTCCTATGTGCCCTTAATTTATTATACTTTAATGTAACCGATTGTAGTAAATGATAATGATTTAGAATAAGCATCTGATTGAATGAATATTGAGTGCATTGCATGTGCCCAGTCTGTGCCAAACACTTGGGCTATAAGAACGAATGAAAGAGAGTCTGTAACCCCCTGGAAGGTGAGTCCATCAGGGAGATAGGTGTAAACGCCTAGATAGGAAGATCCGGGAGGCAGAGATGGGGTTGGCGCTGCAGGCCAGGCTCTTGTCGGAGAATCTTTGTAAATATCTTTGCTATGGAAGAATGCTTCACATTGTGATAATTGAGAACAAAGACTTTTCAATTCTTCATGTTTTAACTGATTAAAAACTGCTAAACAAAAATTGTATATAAAATCTGCATTTTTATTTTGTCTGCCCCATCAGCACTTCTTTTTTTAAGTTGTAATATCAAATCCCGTCCTTTTTGGGAAATGCTCCCCATATCTCTTCCCTCCATCCCCCAACCTACCACACATTCTAGTCTTTGCTCTGAAGATGGGAGCTGCCATCTCCTTCTAAGCCAGCTGGGATTGGTCTAGTTATAGATTCGTGGATGCCTATGCTTGGTTTTTCGTTGTTGTTGTTTTTTAATTGTGGGTCTTCTGTCATTTCACTGTCAGTCCTGCAGAGCAGAGACCTTGTCTGTCTTGTTCATGTTCGTGTCCCTACCACCAGGAAATTGTATGGTATGTTGGGGGTGCTCAGTAAATGTTAATTTGGATGAATGGCTGAATTGACTTACTGATTGGGCGAATGAATGGACATGTGACCCAAACTGAGCACTTCCTAGGACTTTTCCGACAGCCTTCGTAGGAGAAGTCTCTCTTTCTATTGGTCTTAAGGTTGCCAGAAAAGTAACACAGAGCTTCCAGTGGCCATGCTGCCTTCACCCAAACCGGTGGGAAGGAAGAAGCCAGCATGCAAAGAGAGGGAAGCTGTGCTGGGAGATGGTGGGGGGTCCTGACTCCAGCTGCCCCCAGGTTCAGCAACACTCCTTCTCTTAGCAGTAACGTGAGCCAGCAAGTTCCTCTTCTGGGTTAATGGGCTTTTGTCCCATGCAATCAAGGAAACCTGATGATTCAAGTCAGGAACAAAAAGAGGCTGCTTATGGTGACGTATCCTCAGCTTTTTTCTTTTTTATCTCTAAAGTGAAGATAATATCTACTTTCTTTAAGGCTGTTTATAAAAGCCCAAATTCGATCATGTAGGTGAAAATGCTCTGCAGACTCTGGTCTTCTGTGAGTGCAGGTTCCTGGTTTTTGCTCTGAGATCTTAGAAAAGTCACTTGAGTAGAATCTATATGTAACTTCTCATCTGTGAAATAGCGACACGTTGGACAAAATGGCTGCTTTGGCCTTCTGGTTCCTTCTTCCCTCCCCCCCACCCTTTTTTCTCTGACTTTCTCCATCTCCTTACGTCAACACCATCTCCCAGCACTGAGCCAGAGGGAGGGGGCCAAACTCACTTTCTGCCTCTCTGTCTGCCTGTCATGTGTGGTGCCCGTCGTCCGGGGTTCTGCTGGATGGTGCTTGGATGCTCTCTTGGCCCTGTCCCTTTTTCCTTCCCACTGCTCTGAGGGCTCAGGTTCAGAGATGCCTGTGGTCCGAGGACTAGCAGACCGTGGTCTCCAACCAGCCTTTCTCCTGACGCAGGAATCTTCTTGTTATCTCTTCCTAGCCCAACAATAACCTTCTTTTCATCTTTTTTCCCTCTCCAGTCACCACTATATTTTGTTTTTCTCTTTACTAGCCACTTCCGTGCCTTCATTACTCATCTTCTGTTCCCTCTTTGCCCTCTTGAAACTGGGCTCCTCCCATTGCACTCCTGGAATCTAAAAGAATGCCAATGGCCTGCTAACTGTCGATGTGTGTGTGCGTCTGTGTGCATGTGTGTATGCATGTGTGGACATGGGTTGGGATAAGACTCTGAGCTTGTGCCCCTTACTGCTGCTGGCTCTATGGCACCCATCCTTTCAGGACAAGCTGGATTCTTCCATCTTTGTGGAACCCCCTCTGCCCACCCAGCCTCCTGGCCTCCTCTCCTCCGGCCCCCACTTATTTAGGCACACTCCTTCATGGTTATCTCTGCACTGGTCCTCGTATGCCTACTGTTCATGTGCAGTGCTCAATGCCCGGAACCACGCTTCTGAGAAGCAGTTTAAAACCAAATGCTCATTTTGTGTTTCTCTGGTCCCGAGGTCTGGTTGATGTCTTGAGTTTTCAGAAAGCTTTAGCACTTGCAGGCAAGGTATATGGTAAAACATTTCCTTCTTCCCATCAAAATCTGAGAAAGAACCTGCCAAGCTGATCCACTTCCCATGAGGCCCACGCAAGGACCGCGGTGTTAATTGCATGTAACCTACTGTAGTCCTTCATGTTTTCCTTTATACAATAACTAATATGTAAACTATGATTGCACTTGGAAATTACTTTCACTCAAATTCTGTTATTGAGGCCCAGTACGTGAGAGAGCTATAACCCACTTCGTTAACAGACCAATCACGCCAGGTGCTGGACTGGCTGTTCTCTTCTAAATGAGTCACACTGGCAAATGTGACTTATTACTGGGCGGATGTTGAGGCATGGTGATAAGAACAATGGTGAGCATATAACTGAATGAAAAATTCAGTTCTGTTGCAATGGAGAAAAGCAGAACTTTTTGACTATAATAATAATAATTTTCCTACCTATAAAATTTACCCCTCAAATTGATCTTATGTAAGAGTGTCAATATTCACAATGGTGTGGTGTAATGAGTCCCTTTTTTCTGGAGGGATTTTGACACATGTCTGCTCAAGTTCATCTATGCTCTCATCTCAGTGGACTCATTTGACAGCATGACAAGGTCAAAAGACTGTGCTTTGGTGTGACTCCTATTGGTCAGCCCTGCTCAGTGCTGGCATTTGGGTGCTAACAAGCCTGGAGAAGGAGCTGACTTCTCTTGTTCTTTTCTTACTTTTTCCATAGTGACATCCACTGACTCTATATGGCACTGTGGGATTACAACAACAGAAAGGGATTGAGCTCAGAGACGATGGTCTGTTGGTGCCTGGAGAAAGGAGGCACAACCTGCCAATACACGGATAATAGGAACGCTTTGTCACCACCCCAAGCCCTGCTTTGAAGGTATGGCTGATTTGGAGAGTTTCAGCATGGAGCCCAAGTCTCGGTGGTGGGTCTCCCGTCAACTCCTGCAGCCCCTCTCTCTTCTCCATGGCTGACCAGCCTTCTGCTGGGAGGAGGGCATGTCTGGTAGAGACAGCCTGCCCCTCCCGTGTTACTTTCAGCTGCCCCCACCACCCACCCCTAGACACACACACTCACATTTGGAGCATCATCTCCTTAGCCACTCCCCAGGCTTCAGGGAAGCAGGAAGCAACCCTGCCAGGTATGCCTCGTTCATGGAAGTTTTACTTGCTATGAGGGTTCCTGGGGAAAATGTTGGGCTGTTTGGATGGTACGGGGCTCATGGCACAGTATCTGGCCCACCCAGGTCCCCAGGGATGGGTTACCATTTGCCCTCCCTGACTTTGGCTCCTATAACATGAGCTCTAACTCCCGGGCAGCCGTGGTATGGCCACCTCCGACTCTGCTTTTGGTGACCTCATGGGAGGCCCTGAGCTGCTGTCGCATTCCAGCGTGGAACCTGAGAGAGGGCACAGCCATCGTCTCTGCAGGCCTATTCCCTGAAGCTGGCTCTCCCTCTCGGCCTCTCACTGCAGATGGAGGCCATGTGAGAAGGCATCTGTCTTGCCCTGATCCATCTAGCATGGCAGGTGTGCTGTGGAGGTTCCAGCCAGATGTCCAGCCGCCACCCAGGAGCTATGCTGGTTGCCAAGTCTGAGTGAAGAGACCCACTTGATCAGCAGCCCATGACTTCCAGCCTCCTCTGCTGGTGTGCCGTAAACTTAGGGCAGTGACAGGGTGTGAGAGGCCCAGAGAGCACCTCCCTCATGAAGCACCTCATGATCGCTCCCACCTGGGACAGTCCATCCTGCTGCTCCCACAGTCTGGGCACTTCTGCCACTTCTTTTGAGCTATGTGTGACCTTTTAGAAAGCAAGCATGTATCTAACTGGCTTTCCTGTCGAGAGCTCACACAGACCTGGTGCCCCTGCACCTTTGAAGGTCGAGGGGCAGTGGGCAGTGGGTTGGTCACGGACTTTGTAGGTACGCATCCCTGTAGGTAGCTCTCCCACTGAGCAGCTGCATAAATCTGATAAAGTGCTTCATCTCTGTGAACACGGTTCCTTCACTGCAGAGGGACAAACTCAGGGTTGTAGCAGGAATGTCCTGAGACATCATCATAAAGGCACCAAGAACGCCGGGGGTCATGCAGGAGCTGCTAGGGGCACAGTAGAGCCCTTGACTTACATGGAAAAGGCTGGACCCCGGGCTGAGAACAGCTTGGGTTGAAGAGAGTGAGTCAAGGGAGGAGCCTATCTCTCCACACGGTCTGCCTGCTAAGGCCTCCCTGTCAATATGCTCCCCTCTGGGGAGGGCCTGCCCATCCTGGGGTCACCTGAGAAACTGACCTAGGTGCCGTGCAGCTCCCCTTTCTGGAAGGCACTGGATCCCACTGTGGAACCCCAGGTGCCATGGAGAGGCTCCCTCGGCCAGTTTGGAGGATGCAGTGGCCTCTGAGGGGACCACAGAGGGAGGCGGTGCCTTGATTATTCCCAGACTCTCGGGGTCACACGGCTCTTTCAGCTGTGAGCTCTGAGTCCCTGTCCCTCTTGTCAACCGTCTCATTTTACAGATGGGGAAACTGAGGCCCACAGGGGATAGTGACAATATCTCAAGTCCCACAGGAAGTTAGTGGGGACTAAGGCTGGAGCTTCAATCTTGAATTGTCTGGCCATCTGTCATCTTCCACTCAGCGAACATCATGGAGGGTTTGCCTGAGCCAGGCCCTGGGCCGGGACCCTTACTGGATCCTCTGCAGGAACTCGGTAGGAGGGTGCAGCACAAAGGGGAGGCTGGGGGTGGAAAGACAGGGTTCTGGTCCCCACCCAGCTGTGTGATTTGGGAGACGTTAGTTCCCTCCTCTGGGTCTCAGAAGTATAGTTTTTGTTTCTGTTTTACCAGTAAAATGGAAGAATTGGAACTATTGCTTTTTAAGTATTTACTTCTTTAAACTGAAAAGAACAATTAGTGTTTCTCTGAGTGGCATTTCTTAAAAATCAGTCTGGGTTGGGAAGAGGTGGGCGTTTGCCCCACATCATGAGAATCGGGCTTCTCTGGGCGGGGCTCCTGGGCTCAGTGGCTCTCCCAGCCCTGTGACGACAGCTGTCTCTGCAACCACAGAGAGACCAGCATGATCGGGCAACCTGTGGGCAGAACAAGGCCTGGCTCCGCCTCCGTGCCCCATAGGCGCCTCCCCAGAGGGACCTGGAGCCAGGAATTTCTTCTTCCTCTTCCCCCTCCTCCTTTCTCCTCCTCTTCCTCCTTCTTCCTCTTTGAAGTAGAGTCCTAGAACTTGTGGGAGATGCCTTAATTTATCCCATTTCTGCTTTTGGCCAGCCCTAACAGTGCCCTGCTGAGTCCCAGGACTAGAGTTTCAGCAGCAGTAATATGGCTCCTGTTGAGATGGTGAGGCAGCGGCAAGAGAAAGAGCCAATCTTACTGGAATCTTCTCCTCAGATCTGGGCAGGGTCAGTACCAGTGGACTCCCTCTCTGCATCTCCCCCTACACACTAAGGCAATGGCTGGCACAGACCCTAGAGGGTGCCTTCCCAGGTTGTCAGCTCATTAGCCGAGCTCTCAGACCTTTCTGGGCTGGAGAGCCCCCCACCCTCTCAACCCATCTAAGACGTGTGAATAAAATAGCAAGCTCCTTGTTTGTGGCATCCAGGCCTCACACCAGCTCACTTGAACTTGATTGGGAAATAAAATGCTTCAGCTCGTCAATACTCTTCAAGCGAGCTCTTCAAAGATGCGATCAAAGGGTCAGCGGCCTGCCCACTGCTCGGGCCCTCGCCCGTCTGGGGCAGGACCTCTCTGCTCCTGGCTTTGAACCCTCCATCTCCCTCGCTCCCAGAGCTCCCACATGGCAATAACTTATTACAATTGAGTGTTTTCACTTGTGCATATGGGGGAGGGCATCAAAACAGAAAAGTTCAAAATAGCTTCTCTTAAAGAAACCGCCATGAAGCCAGGCTCTCCTCATTCGAGTGAAAAAGAGTCAAGGTTTGCATTTTTCCTAAACATAAAGGAGTGGATGGATGACCAAGACATGGGAAGGTTAAAGAACAACTCCAGCAAGCTCCCTGCTACAGAGTGGGCAAGGGACAGCTCTGGCTTGGGAGTGGACACCAGTGCTGAGTGGCCCTCAGTGGATGGGCCCAGAGGGGCTGGACGAGGGATCCCACCCCCACACATACCTGCAAAGTCAGGAACGGGCCAGTGCTGCGGGCGCAGTGCTCGGTCACGCCACGCCTGAGTGTGAACATGGGGATTGACCTTGCAGGCATGGCTGCCTTCTAGGGCCCTCAGTGCTCTCTGAGATGGTCCACATAGGAGCCCTTCCTGATCTGGCCCCAGCTGACTTTCTCACCTTCCACATCCACCTCCGTTTACCTTCTCACACTTCATCATCTGTTCCTGGAGACAGCTCACTCACACTTCTGTGCCTTTGCAGATTCGGGGTCCTTTGAGCTGCAATGCCACCCACCACCCTTTCCTGCACTTCCTCCCCAGCTGAGCCCGAACTACCTGCTTGGTGGGCATGTCCTTCCCCACTCTGGCAAGTGTCCCCTACTCCCAGGAGCATTTCTGAGCACTTCTGCCTCACAGGTTCGGGGAGCAAACACAATGGCCCCATAAACACCCTTGACCTTGACCATGAGATCTTTGACCATGCCTTGTTCATCTTTGAATCCCCAAGCCTAGAGGCCAACACAGGGTAAGGCTCATTCTGTGCGCCCTGTGATAGGTGCTCATTTGGCATTTTTGGAGCCCCACTTTTCTTTCAGTGGGGGCTTCTGTGTCCTAGGTCCTTAGCCTGTGTGTGATTCTGGGAGAGGCAGGCTCTTGACACTCCTGCAGCCAAGGATGGGGTGGCTGGGAGTACTTCCTATCAAATGCCCAAGTCGGGCAGCCGCTCTGGGCAAGGTTCACCTTGGTCTGGAACCCACCGGTGGGACCTACAACTCCCTGGCTACCTAGCACGGGGTGGGCCCATCCCCATCGGGCTTCTCAGGAGGAGTGTGAGACTGCATCAGCGGAGCCGCATTCCCGTTCAACAACTAATAGTTACCATGGTGAGAATTTTCATCTGGAGAAACAAAATATTATTTCTTTTTCTTTTAAAAAGTGGATAAGAGCTAGTTGTCCTGATACCGCCTTTTTCCCTTGGTCAAACCATGCAAAAAAAAACTAAACTCACAATGGAGCAACTTCCATTTCAGATCAGTTTCTCCTCCTCTAACATGGTCTATTTATTTTTATTGGTTTGTTTCTCATTAAATCCTTCAATTACTCTGCAGTGTAAAATGGTGAAATTATTGGCATGTGCCACCTTCATCATGTATCTGAGTTTGCTTATTACACTTGCAGAAAATGCCTGAATGGTATTTGGTTCTGTTGTGGATTGAGACAGAGTTAATAAATATTATTTGGTGTTTTTTTTTCCCTGAGAAGCACTGCTTTTCTTGATTGTTTTTTACAGTTGGATTGGGAATATTGATTTATTCACCACTGTTACAATAATTGTATACAAGGAACAAAAAATGCGGAGGTAACATTTCATCAGCTCCAGCAGATTAATTAGTTGTAGCAGATTAGGCACAGTGTTACAGGGGAGATTTGCATTTAGAGGGAGAAAAAGTTTCTTCTTCTCCTTTTTTTTAATCTTACAAAAGCCGAGAGAATTTAATAGAGATGTTTTACCCTAAGCTGCTTCACTCATTAGTCAATCAGCGCTTCTAGATGCGCCTGAAGGATAAGCGTGACTAGTACTCTGCCTGCTGGAAGGAAAGATTTGATGAACTCGTTGGGACAAAAGGCTCTGCAAAATCAAGAGAGCACAGTGATTCCCCCTCGCAGTGAAATTTAAGAAAATTATGAGAATCTGAATATGCAAATGCTTGAACGAAAGTTCCGTGCATGGATTTCTGGAGGGCTTCCATCCTCAGGAAACACCAGGACGCCCTTTGTAGTTTTGTAATCAAACTCCATGCCTTGTGGTTTCGTTTGCATTTATCCCACCAAAATGTAAAACAGCCTGAAGATGAGGAGAGTCACTTTCCTTCTCAGTTTCTCAGATGGGAAAACCTTTAAGTCCCCCAAACACAAACATCGCTGTTTTCCCCGAGTAAAACTAGACACAGCTGAGAAATGTGCGCTCTGGGTTAGGCCTCGCCCGTGTTAGCTGATCCAGGCTGATTCAATTGAACAAGAAATGGAGCTTCCCCAAATTGGGCTTGAGGCCTTAAAGGAGACTCCATCACCTTTCTTCCTGCCTCTGCACTGAGGGCGCGGCTCCTCCTCGGCCTGTCCTGGGACCCCCACTCCATCGCACTGCCTGCATCGCTGGTTAGTGGGATTTTGCTCTTATTAGGGGTCAGGAGGCATGTGAAGTGAGAGTCTTTTTTTTCACTCTAAGATATAATGGAAAAGTGGTGCAGAGATGAGGAGATAGCTCAGGGAAGGAAAGTTACGGTGGAGAGAAAAGGGCTGGGATGGGAGCCAGCAGGACAAAATGGAAGAGGAGCCAGACCCAGATTGTGTGGTGACAGATGGGAGAGAATGTTCACTTGGGGTTGGCCCAATTCCAGAAACAGGTACCTAAGGCCTCCTGTGTGACCAAGCGGCTGGTCCCCAGTGAGGAGTAAGACGCAGTCCCCACACCGTAGATTATGATGCAGACTTGCTGGCCAGGGAGGAGGGCGACACTGACCACCCACACTCAGTGGCATGTGGGACTCTAGGATGGTTAGCCCTGAACCAGGACCCCAACGTCTTCATTTTCCAGGGTGAATGCTTCTGTCCCTATTCATACAGGCTCACCTGGGAATTCAAGCCAGCGTGGGGAGCATGGAGTGGCTTTGGGACTGTGGTGGAGAGTGATTTTGAAGCTGCTTTGGTCGTTTTAACCCGGCTTTCTAGCCATAGGATTTCCCCAAGAGCAAAACACAATGTCTCGTGTCCTGGACTCGTGAGTAGTTTCTTCTGTCTGCGCACATGTTTGTTTATAGGGTTTTACCTTTATTTAGCCCCGCACTGAGCATGCCATGAGGATACATTTTAAAACAAGATCTAGAGTTGGAATGGTCACAGGGATACGTTTAAAAGTTCTGTCTTGGTTGCGATGTTGGTGGTGTGACCCTGAGAGTCTGGACCCCGTAGGGCGGCCCCCAGGCTGTTGCACAGGATTGTGTCAGAGCTGGTTGTGTCAGACGAGTCACAGAGAACACCCAGGCTCCTACTCAGTGCCCCTTGAATGGTCTCTCCATCGTGAAGCCAGGACAGGAAGTGGCCATCCTAGCATATTTTGGCCATTGTTGGATGGGGACACATGGCCATCTGTGGAGAAGCACATTTTGAAGTTACCTATGGGGAGGAGAGAACTGACGTTCCTAGATAAGGCCGCCTCATGTGGGATGGCTTCTACTTCAATTGATCATTCTGAAGTCGTCTAATTCTGAATCGTATAACATTCCTCAAAGTTTTATTTTGAGAAATTTCAAGCCCACAGAAAACTTTAAAGAACAGAACAAAGAAATCTGTATGCCCTTCACCAAAGTCCACCACTTTGCTGCATCACTGTATGTGTGTGTGTGTTCATGTACATGTGCACACGTGTGCTTTCTGAACCATTTAAGGTAAGTTGCAGATATCATGTCACTTCATCCCAAAATACTTAAGCTTATACGTCTCCTAAGAGCAAGGACACTTTCCCACATGAGCACAATACTCTACCTGACTCAGGAACCTTAATGCTGATATAATAGAGCCAACATCCAGTCTTACTCAGGTTTCCCCAATTGTCCCGATAATGGGATTCATAGATACTCCCCACCTCAGATCTAATAAAGGATAACAGTGCATTTGGTTGTTATTAATTTTTATAATTTTTAAAGAAATAAATATTAATGTAATTATAAACTATAACTAGCCAATGTCTGATAGATGTTTCCAGTTTGCTGATCGGTTAATGCTGAGAGAAGCTGTGTTTGTCCTTTGCTTTCCCATTTGAGACTAGTTTGGGGCAGCTTCAAGTCACAAGTGAGTTGAATTTCTTCTGAGAGCTTGTTCATGTGGGTCCCGTGGAGAAGAAGCGTCTGTTGCCATACACGCTTGGTGACATGGTATGTGGTGCTTCCCTCTCGGAGAGCTGCACGTTGTTACACAAAAGGTGGTGAGGAAAGAGCCCGCTAAGTCCAGGTCGCTTGTCTTACCCTCCTTCTTCAATGGAACCCCGCGTTTGTCGGTACCTCTAGAGCCAAGGGGCACAACTGCTAGTGAATTCATACCTACAGCCACGCAAAACTGAAGGCGGCTCAGAGCACTTTTTCACAACTGTGTTGGAGTGATGCCTTAGGAGCGCTACTGCGCCACATTTTCTCTGTTTTGCTCAAAGATCACCATGGATGGGATGCTGTCCGTGGAAGGGGTTAAGAGTGGTCTCCTTTCAGGAACGATCTTATTTCAGGACTCTCAGCCCCTCCAGAGCATGGGGTGCGCCCGACCTGGGCCTGTTCATGAGAACAGTGGAGCTGGGAGAGTTAGCCAGATGACCCTGGGCTCAATGTTAATAAATGTTGTGGACTGATTCTTGTACATGTGCCCAGAAGTTTTCACAATGGCCACGTAGAACAGAATACAAAATCAACCAAATTCCACCGTGGAAGAAGCTGACTATTCCATCAGGCAGACCCTCCCAGTTCATTTCATTTCTTGATGCCCATTGACATGGCTCCTCTTCTGCCATGTATTTGCATACATAAAATAGTTGGAAATCCTTCTTCTGATATACAGATTCAGTGTGTTAAACTACACAGAGGAATGTATCCTGCTTGAAAACCGGCTGATGCACCATCTACTGTGTAGTTGCCTGGAAGAGAAGCTCTGAGGACAGAAGGACTGGAGACAGGCTCTGTCAGCTGGGCTGTCGTCAGGCTGGCTGCCGGCAGCCCTGCGGTTACGGCCTAAATGCAAAGGCTTTGGCTCCAGGTAGTCACCACCATTCACCACAATCCTGACCTTGAACAAGAAACTTGGCTTCTTGGAGACTCAATCTTCTCAAAAAGAAAGAACAATGTAATCTAAGTGTGCTGCAAAAATTTACACATATGAGCAATGATTTTAGCATTGCACGAGATGCCTCAGTTCATGCCTGTCACAGACCCAGGCTGGTGGCAAGTGCAGGCTGGCCAAGACTTTGCAGGCCTGGGTTATGGTTCAGGGTATGGGGCTGATGCTCTCCTCTCTAGGCTGTGTGTCCCCCTCTGTGTATCAGGGGTCAAACAAGACTGGTGTAAAGGTCCTCCTAGCATTGTGATTCCACAACATTCTGAGAAGGTGGTTTGAGGATATTGTTGATCTTGTGTGATTTGGTCTTCCCGAGACACCCACAATGATTCTGTGTACATGGCCCCTTGTGCTGCCATTAAATACCCAGCTCCTGGCTCCCGATGGTTGACAGAGGGGGGCCTGTCTGGTGTCGCAGCTGCAGCCCCTTCCTAATATATTCGGTTTCCATAAGAAAGTTCTGAACCATCTTAAGCTTAACATTTTTGAATTTAGAGCTTTCTTCTGGACGATGGAATGAGGAATGCCCAAACATCTCTCCAATTCTTTGGATAAAATGAACAGATGCTGATTAAAGCATTCTTCACTGACATGACAAGTCATTCTCATACTCCCTCCGCCTCTCTGCAGAACCAAATAAAATAATTCCAGATCTCCCTTGTGCCGGAGAGGATGTTAGCGGCTTCCTTTAGGACCAGGCCTCTGGAAAGCGTGCTGCCTTTTTCCCATCCTCCAGGCACACTGCAAGTCCTCATGTGAGAATGCCCTGTAGGACACTGTGACACCTGCTGTCTTGGCCCACAAAGAAGCCGCATGGCCATCATCAGTCAGTCATCAATATCTATTCCGTAGTCTCTAGGTCAGTGTTTTGACTCAGACCCTAGAGGGGTGTTCGTTTATTAACTAACTGGGCCCAGGGCTCTGCTGGGTGCTGTGTGAAGGACGGGAGGGATCTACAGCTGGCTCCGTATCAGTCGTTATTTGTGCCATTGTGCCATTATTTGTGCCATTGGGGCATGAAGGGAAGGGTCCTTGGAGTTCACATACCAGGACTTCCATCCTGCCTCTGCCTCTTGGTGTCATATCACCTTGATGTTTTGTTAATTTTTTTCTCAAATCTCAGTTATCTCTTGAGTTAAATGGGAAGAAACCTGTCATTATGAAACTGTTATTGGCCTAAGTCAGATAATGTTTGTGAAGTTGCTGATGCTCACTTGCTGCTCGGTAAATGTGTGTTCCCTCCCTGTAGCTCAGAGGTTCATGGATCAGCAGGATCCAGTGGAAGATGCTCTCCCTGTGCTTTCATGGACCCTGCAGCCCTAGGGCAAGGAGGCACCACAGGGAGAGGGAACTAGCCTTGCCTGAGGTCCTTCATTTTGGAGATGGAGAACCCAGCCTAGGGTCCCCTGCCTTCTTACCAAAATTGGTCCACCCATTAGCGACTCCAAGAAGCCACTATGTCCATGTGGACTGAGCATGTCCTCACTTCTTTGTTGAGGGAATGCTGCCAATCTGAGTCCCTGGTTGGCTTTCTGCTTCCCAGGATGGTTTGGGGCCCTCCTTGTCAGTGAGAGAGGGGTAGAAGGAAGAGTCTTAATAGAGAAGAGCCAGCCCCCTCCCATTACTTCTCAGCTTCATGGAAGCATCTGGAGCACATAGATCCTATAGGCATGTGCAGGAAGGAGGGACCGAGGACAGATCAGGTGGAATCATTTACCCAGGTGACCCAGAGTGAGCCAGGCAGGAGATGGACACAAGGAGAATCCAGCTGGGGCATTGTGGTTTTCAGAACTTGCTCCAAGAGGCCCACTCCAGAAAGGGATTTATTTATTTAATTTTTTATTTTATTTTAAAGATTGGCACCTGAGCTAGCAACTGTTGTCAATCTTTGTTTTTTCTTCTTCTTCTCCCCAAAGCCCCCCAGTACATAGCTGTATATTCTAGTTGTGAGTGCCTCTGGTTGTGCTATGTGGGACGCTGCCTCAGCATGGCCTGATGAGCGGTGCCATCTCTGCCCCCAGGATCTGAACTGGCGAAATCCTGGGCTGCCAAAGCTGAGCGAGGGAACTCAATCACTCTGCCACAGGGCTGGCCCCCAGAAAGGGATTTAAATTTAAATTTCCTGCCAGGTTTTGAAGCATCAGTTAATTTCCTTCCCTTTCTATTTGGCTCTAAATTCCGAGTCTTTGCTAGCACACGGCATCTGTGGACGTGTTGAGGATTCGGCCTCATGGAAGTGATCGATAATCTAATGGGGAACTTCACAGCACATTTCTGATGAAGCAAAACCCATTTCTGACCGAGCCAGATGGGGACTGGAGAGAGGAAGCCTACAGAATAAATCTTGGAAAGTAGCTCTGGTGGAATCACATTCTGCCTCTAATTGATCTTCTGCTTTTTTAAGGAAAAGGAAATTAACATCCAGTGTGTGGTTTTCTTAAGAAAACCTGTGATTTCCCACTCAGGAGCCACAGTGGTCAGATCAGCGGGTCTTCGGCTCCTGCTGAGCTGGGGACATAATGTTGATAGTTACCAGGAACTGACTTTCAAGTAAACACCTGGGTACCTGCAGGGCACTCCTGGGGTGCCAGGAACACACCCTCCCAACTCTCCCCTCACCCTCTTCCTGAGGGGGGTGGGGGTCGGCTTTGGAGAGGGACACTCGCATCCAGCACAAGTGTCCCCGATGTGGTCACCCCAGGGGAACACCTCTGGCCAGTGAGGAGAAGACAGCCACAGGCTCGATTCAGAATTTTGGAATCCATAGCACCTGCTAACCGAACTCTTCTGGCCCTCTGCTGTGTGTAAACACAAAGTCAGTCACCTAAAAACAGACACGTGGGCTGAAATTAAGCTTTAGATTTTCTGATAGAAGCTTCTGGCCCCTCCACCCCAGGGTCAGTGTGTGTGTTTGTGTGTGTAGCTTTTCTGGAGTCCTGAGCTCGGTAGATTTGGCAGACCTGAGCAGTATAGACCAAATGTTGAGGGATGCATGGGGAAGGGCGTGCTGAGACAGAAGTCACTGTAACTCTAGGCACAGAGATGAGAATCTCTCTCCCATGACCCCAGGCAGGGGTCATATGACTAGTTCTGATAAAATGGCTGCACCTGCAAGTAAACGTTTGTGGACATGCACCCCACGTACCATGTGGGGACTGTTGTAGGCGGCAGAGCTTGTCCTGCTGGTGGGAGAAGAGGCTGCTGAGGCTTGCTGACCCACAGCATTCATGGGGGCTACCCGCTTGGAACCCACATCATACAGGCGTCTGCATGTTCTTCCCAGTGGCCCTGAGGTTAGCCTCATTTTACAGAGGGGGAGATGGCCCTGGAGGAGTCTCAGAGCCTTCCCTTCCCTGTCTGTGAAATGGGGATAAATAGCAGCATCCCCTCCCTTCTGGGGTGGATAGGATTAAATCAGACCTGGTGGAGAGTCAGCCGAAGATGCACAGGAGCCGTTGGTGCTTTCGTCTCTGTGATGTGTCTAGGTGGTCTGACAGCTGACGTGAGACTCGAGGTGGTCATGTTCCCACGTCGGCACATGTACGTAGCGCAGACAACCGGCAGAGGAGAGAGAAGCCCCAGCAGGGCTGCCCGTGGTACCCAGGAATAAGCCAGACACGATGTGGTGCTTCCTTCTTAAACCACCAGTGCTAACTTGGGCGGCATGGGGTATCACCTGGGAAAAGGCACAGAGCCCAGGTGCTGGTGTTATTTCTGTCCCAAAGTCAGCAGCATCCGTGGGGCTACTGAGACCTGACACCCAGTGCTGTATGAAGGGGTTGGGACTGGGGCAGGGGCCCAGGGGCTCTCAGGTGTGGTCCATGCTGGTCTTTCGCTTCGTTGGGAAGCAGCCCGTTTACCAACTCTTCCGTGAAATGTTAAGCCAAAGCCAAGGCTCCCTTGTCAATCAGATGGGGAGCCACAGTCATTGGAGGAGAGAGAGGCCTGGCAGGGCAGAACCAGCCCGGCTGCCTCTGGAACCATCTGTAAGTTTAGACATGGACGGATGCTAAGCCGTGTCCCCGAGAGGCCAGCAGAGCAGTGTGGAGTGACCGCCCTGACACTTGGCCTGCCCCTGTGGACATGTCCGTCTGTCTGTCTCCTGCAGGACTCAGATTTACCAACAGCTTTGAATTTCTGTTTCCTGCTGATGGATGGAGAAATGAGCCCTCGAAAATACTCAAAGCTATAGGAAGAATCTGAGAGAAATAAATCATTTTGGGGGAGCGGACAAATAGGTGCTTATAGATACTACACTTAGCCTAATAGTCATGAAAAGGGTTTAAAGCTGCAGCAAGGAGTTCTGGAGAGTTGAGCGGAGAAAAAGTGTGCGTTCAGCAGAACCGAGCAACGCCGCCGTGGAGCAGTGTTAAATGTCTTTCCCTCATAACTAGATTATTCCGTACAATGTCATTTGCCGCCACTGACATTTTCTTTAAAGTCATAAAGGCCTACATTGTAATAAAAGGGCTCGGAATAAAATTAGGAATATCATGTATAAATTATCTTTAACCTTAGCTTCATTTGGACTGTGACTTTTTAGACCTGATCAATTTTCATGAAACTATCCACATAAAACTGTGAAAAAATATTTGATCCCTGGCTCTCGTGAAGGCAGCGGTAACAAGGCTGGCGCTTTACCTCGACTTAATGGTGCTGTTGGTGCCAGTCTCTGTGGGCGACGCGGGAAAGCAGGGGATAATTTTGAAATTTAATGTAATTTCCCAGAGCATTGTTAGGGAAAACATCTTGGCTGATGTGCATATTTTATGCGAGTGCTGCGTAGTCAAGGACATTCAGCGACTTACTAAATTTTCTGCTTAGTTGGAAAAGCATTCACGCACACAACTTGGGCTCTTCCCCGGCTTTGCAAGGGTAAATTGGTTGGGCACCGTTGACGCATTTTTCCTCCTTTGATGCTCAGCTTCATGGGCTTCCTGGCAGAGCCAGCAGTACGGGCCTGGGAAGTGTGTGGCAGGCAGGCAGGACCATGAAGCCCTCCACCGTCCTGAGGTTCCAGCATGGCCCGGGCTGGGCCGTGTGGACAAGTGGAGAATGCGAGACTCCTGGGGGATTTGGAGCCTCTGACAGGGGCTCTTTGAGTCAGTTGTATTTGTTCCTAGAGCAAAGCCAGCTACGGCGCTTCCTCAACTCTGCGTGGAAACACCAGCTTGGGAAACCTCAGAATGGGACGGAAGGTCTCCGGGCCGTGGAGAGAAGCTTGTTCATCATTCATCCCTGCATTTCTGGAGGGTGCATTGGCCCTTCCAGGACCCTTTCGTAGGGCTCCAGAATTTCTGCCCAGCCTTGCTGAGCTCTCCCGGGTCAGTCCTCTGCCTCATTCAACCACTCTCAGTGATGGGGGCCCTGGGGTTGGGTTCCTGGTGGATTCCCACAGGCCCCCTTGCTCCCCACCGTCAGGAGCTGTCGTCTGGGCTTGGCCATGGCACCTGCCCCGGCAGACCCCACCCTTGTCCTACTCAGTCTTAACGCTGTCACTGGGCCCATGAGTCCGAGGTCAGTAGGTACAAAGCGAATGGAATATTAGCCATTACTCCCCTCGTGATCTGGACATTACGTTTATAGGCCTTCCCTCCAGACGGTTCCCAGAGGGCATTTGCAAACTTAACAAACTGTGGCTGAGAAGTCCAGCACCCTCTCAGGTGAACAGTCGTAATCACTGAACCATGCCCCCTGCTAAGCCCTGTACGAGATGCTGGAGTCCAAGTTCACAGCAGGGTCTTCCATCAGCCTGTGGACTTCAGCACACGCTAATGTTCCTTCCAAAGGCTCCGGCCCCTTAGCCTGTTACTGAGCCACCGGCTTGATGACCTATCACATGAAAGCAGAAAGACATCCATCCCACACACCCAGCTCAGCTGCATGTCCCTCTCTCCCTGGCATGGATGCTCTTCTCTGCAGTCAAGTCTCTGGGATGCCCCATCAGGTCTCTGGCTTGATTTGTGGTGTGCCTCCCCCCAGCAGAATGTGGGAGGGTCCAATGCCCCCTGTGGCATGGGGAACACTCGCCCACCAGGAGCACTGCTGGGAGGTGGAGTGTATTTGCTGTCCCTGAGGAACTTTGGGAGGATGTTGCCTGCTGTGAATGCCCAGGAAGCCATGCTCAGAGTGTGGGAGGGGGGAGGTGGGGAGTGGCTGACAGAACTGACTAAAGGCTATCCTCAGCCCCGACACCAACGTCCTGCCAGCTTGGATTATACATGGCTGGCTGGCTCCCCAGGATGCTCCACTGACTCATCAGAACCTCAAATGGATTTCCTCATGGGGCTGTCCACCAAAAGACACCCTGGTGCAGAAATCAGCAGCTGAAAACGCCTCCCCATCCTCACCCTCAGGTGGGAGAGGACACCCATGGGGTCTCACTCTGATCTGCAGTGAGGGGATGGGCCCCAGGCATCCCCTGCTCCTTTGCTGTGTCTTCATGAGGCAATGCCCGGCTGTGCCCTGGGGCCTCATGCGATGGTCCCACAAGAGCATGCACACACACGCACGCTCACCCATCTCCCCTGAGGCTGAGTGCAGGGACAGACCCCTGTCTGAGTCTCTGCAGGAAGATGAGATGTCCCATCCAGGCCCAGGCAATGCCAGTCTTTGCTCAGGTGTGCCACAGCCTGGCCTGTCCTTGTGGAGGGCCTGGGACATAGGCTTAGGCAAAAGTGCTAGGGCAGGCTGGAGGGCCACTGTCATGGCTAAGTCACGTCTGGTGCAGGCCTCACAGCCTGGCAGAAGGTCGGCTGGGAGCTGGGAGCTGGCTGGGCCTCCGCCCTTGTAAGTATTTTGTCCAGGTGGTTAGGGAAACCAAGGCCTGAGGAGACGTCGTTCTCAAGGATGTGGTGCTGGGTGGGGTGGGGGAGCCAATGCAGGGAATGGGGGGTCCAGAGAGCAGGGGCATTTGGTGATTCTCGTGGCAGTAACCCAGCTGGGGCTCTGAAGCCAGAAATGCCCATGACTCATACATCCTTTCAATGGAGGCTTCTCAAATCCCTCCAGAAAGGCCGCACGCCCTCTGGGGCAGGCTGTCCCCTCCCTGACTCTGAATAGATGATCTCTGCTCAGCTTTGCTGCACAATAGCTGTGACCGGGAGGCGGTCAGGTACAGTTACTGGATTTCAAATATGGCACCAGGCCACTAAGCTTTGCCACTGATCACATGACTAAGATCCAAGACCATGATTTCTTGACCCACAAAATGGGAACACGGTTTTCCTGGAACTGTGCATGAGTCAGAACACTGAGGGCAATATGGGGGTAATAACAGTGACCATTTCTCAGTCCTGGTCACTCTGTTACCCATGAAGGTGAGCTGCCTTATTCATAGCAATTCCCCTTTAGAAAAACGAAGCTGACCTTTTCTGTCCAGTTGGGACAGGTGCCACACCAGGCACCCTGCATGCCCCTGTCCTGCCCTGTCCAGGTGGGATGGGTGCAGGGATGGCTGAAGTGGCTTCACAGGCAGTTTGGCTGGGAGTTGGCGGCCATGCAGAACAGAAGGCTGCAGACCCCTGTAAGTGGATGCCGGTTCCTCCCCCCATAATGCAAGAGGATCGAAGCATCCTGGGTGGTGGCTTACATTCTGGATTTAATTGTCCTTGAAATTGTTACATTCTGGGGAGGCATTTCCCTGGATTTGGGCTGTTCTTGAAAAGAGGACCCCACAACTCCACATCTCCATGATTAGTAAAAGATGCCAGCCCCTTCACAAGCGGTCTGTGCTGCAGGCCCATCCAGCGTGTCTGATGTGCTAGATCAGGCCATTTAGCCATCAGCAGCTGCCTCACCCCGGCTCCAAGTTCTTTCTTCTCTTCCTGCTCAACTGTGGGCCCCAGCCATTGGTCAAGTCTCCCTAGGAGCCCAGAGGAGCTGGCCAGTGCTAACTGTCCCTGGTGGGTCAGCCTGGTCAGATCAAGTCCAGAGCCTTGGCTTGGCATTTCAGGCCCTTGCCGTCTGCGGCAACCCCCCTCCTGGCTCACAGCCACTCCCACCAATCCTCCGCTACAGCTGCACCTGGGCAGCCTTACTCAGACATGTGTGAGGATTTCCCAGTCAACACGTGCCACCTCTCCTCTTCTGTGTGGGCTGCCAGCCACTGGGAGTCCAGTGGCAGGGGGTTGTCAGCCCTCACAGGACAGGCCCGAGTTCTGTGCAGTGCCTCCTAAAAGGCTGAGGTGGCGAGCGCAGGATTATCAGCATTGTCATTGTGGGTAAGGATCTGGACTCAGGCGCTTGCAATCTAACTCTGCTTCTGCTGCTGACACACACCTGATCTCAGCTTCCATGTCCCCCTCTGGCTGAGACTCCATCTTCTTCAAATGGGAAGCTCGAGGCTGGGCTCCCTAGACTGAGGGCCCCTCTATTAGAGGCTCTGTCCAGCAGCCAGGACGAAGCCCTGAGGCCCCATGGGTACGAGTGGACAATCCAGGAGGCTGTGTGGGGTGACCAGCTTACCCCTCACTTTGGCTGTGCAGGGGGTCCTTGGCTTGTTTCTTCTTCCTGGAATGCCTGCTTCTCTGATTGCTGATTGATCTGAGGCCCACAGTCAGCTGCCCTCTCTCCAGCGCTGAGAAACTGCTCTGTGGGTTGGTGGTGATGAACCCAGCGGCACAACAGAAATACCTGCGGCTTTCCTAAAAAATACAGACATCCTGGCCAAGCCCTCAGCTTCAGGCTGTGACCTAGTGCTGTTCTTGGGGTTCAGGCTAACTCGGTGTGGAAGAAGTTCCTGTTGTTGTCAGCCAACTACTTCTCTGAAATGGGGTTCTTTCTCTCAGGTAGAGAGGACCATTGTCTGAGCAAATATGGTGATGCTGACTTTTCCCTGGTGCTTCAATGCTAAACACCGGTCATTGGCCAGTGACTTTTCTGGGAGACACAGTGACATCATCAATGATGATGGGGTCATAGCAAAGAAATAAAAGCCATGTTAATTTCAAGGTCCATTAAAACTCTAGTTTTTAAAAAAATCAATATTTTCTGAACATAAATGGGAAAAATTGGTAGGGGACGAAATTCTATTTCAAGGTTTTAAGTCTATGACCAGCAAGGGATGACAATATTGGCAATAAACCCAACAACAACAAGAACTTTTGCGTATTTGTTAAGCTCCCTCAGAAATACTGTGTGCAAGTGTAGGTTATATAAGACAATTGCTCATTGAGGCAAACTAAATGTCGCAGGCATTGGATTTTGATGGGAAGGCAAATTTTGCCAATGGAAATGTCTGAGATCGTAGAACCTGTAAGCAAAGCAGGAGGTGTTATCTCTGCCAGGGGACACCTGCCCTGCAGAGAGGAGGGCATGGCCTTCTACCCAAATACCTTGTGCAAGTTTGCTGTTCCCCCCACAGTGGTCAAATAACACCTTCTTGAAGGAACCAAGGAAATCAATGATGGACTCGGAAAAAAGAAAAAAATCTTGGTGTCCTGGAGGATGTCCATCTGTATAGTCATTTGTCACTTAACGACAGGGATGTGTTCTGAGAACTGTGTCATTAGGTGACTTTGTCACTGTGCGACCATCATAGAGGGTACTTACACAAATCTGGATGGTATGGTCTACTACACACCTAGGCTATATGGTACTAATCTTATGGGGCCACTGTCATATAAGTGGTCCATCACTGACTGAAATGTCGTTATGCACTGCATGACTGTGGATGAAAACTGTTATAAAACTCTTTGGCACTGTTTATGGCGTCCCTTTGTCGGTTGGTTGTTGGAGGTTTCCTTGAGTGATAGTGGCACACAATTGTGCACACGACTGTACAAGGCGGGGACTCTAATCCATGACCTGGACAGCCCAGCCTAACTCCCCAGGGAGCAGGTAAGTACTGAGTCAGGACTTGCTGAGGTCTTGGGTTGGCCAACAAAGGAAATGTCAATTTCTCTGTGCTGTTCACAACCCCAAGAGCTGAGCTGTGACTCAAAACACCTTAGGAAAAAACCCAAAAAACTATTTTGAATCATCCAGCTTTCCTTCCTTTTGGAATGGAAACAAGGTACATTTACTAAAATAAACCTGAACGCCAATTTAGATATTTAACAGTTTAACTGTTTAATATTTTCTCTTAAAGTAATTCCTTAGATGTGTCCCACCAGTGACCACATTGTGTCAACAGAAAGAAGTTACAGGGCCAGTCAAGGCCAGGTTTAGTCTTGTTGGTCAAACACAGGGTCAGGCCTGGGCACCCTGCACTCCAATGGTGTTTAGGCACCAAGAGCCTTTCCCAGTGCAGTGCCTGGCTTTACAAGAGATTTCTGGGAGTGCCCCCCTCCTCTGATAGGCTGCCTCCAGTCAGAAACTTGTCCGTTTCATCCAAACCATCCCACAGCTTCTGGGACTAGATGACCTTCTTGCCCAGAGGGTTTCAGTCCCACACAGTTTGTGCCCAGAAGAGTGAACCAAGGTTCAATTTCACATCACGCCGAGCTGGGAGAAGGCACTGCCATGCCTTTTGGGCACATTTTCCTTTCTTTGTTTTGGCAAAGATTTCCCGTTGCCATGTGCCATGGAGAGCCCTCGCGTGACCTAATTGATTCAGGCTGAGTTGGCCCATTTACTGAGGCCACAGGAGTCCTGGCTCCACTGCCAGCTCTTGTCTTTCTTTAGAAAGTGCCTCCAGCAGAGATGGGAACTCCTTCAGCAGCTTATCAGTGAGCGCTGGCTTTCTTTATTCTGAAAGGCATGCCAGTTCCATCATGACTGGCACGAGATCTGGTGAAGTGACCTTGGCCCTCTTTGAATCATCCCTGTCTTTTCTTTTCTCCCTGTATCAGTTTTATTTTCTCCATCAGCTGAATGTGCGGTCACCGAGGCCCCCTGGAGATGCCAGATTCCTCTGTCTCTGGGCTGTTACTGCCTCTCTGTACAGTATTTGCATAGGTCAGAACTCGAGAGCTTTAGTGCATTGCCTACACATCTTTCCAATCAGGAGAATTTGGTTTGGTTTTCTTTGGAATTTTGTGTTTGTCACCAACAGTTTCAACACGGAACGTCCCGGGCGAGGCTGCGCTCTGTCAGCCCCGCCGCTGGGAATGGTTGGTGAGGACATGCAAGAGACAGACAGTGCTAATTGTTTCAATCCCTCCCACTCTAAGTAGGGAGAAGTCCCCTGCTTTCTTAGCTTTCCTTTAAGGCTTGCCTTAGAAATTTTGGAGGAGGAGGGACGTTTTAGCAATGCTTAGATTTTGAAGAGCAGATGTTTTCGAACAATTCCCCCCAAATGGTAATCCTGAACTTTGATAATTAGGTGCAGATGATAAGATTTCACATAAGAAACCGGAATATTTTACTACCCTTGAATTTCAGTCAGATCGAATCCTTGCATTTTTCGATACCCGGATTTCTTCTGAAGTCAGTGGGGCACCCCTGAAAGAAGGGGGGAGACTAAAAGATAAAAAGAAAACACTGATTTTCAAAGCCAATCTGTGGCCATGTCTTTGGGATGCAAACCAAAGTTTGGAGAGAAAATAAGTGGTGTGTGTGGGCGAGGAGGGGATTTTCTTAATCTGGGAAACTGGTTCAGGCCCATGAAACATTTCATCAAACACTAATGTGAACCCGATGCACTCATCAATATTTATGTCCTCCCGGCTGGTTGAGGGCCCCTCAGCTCCCTCCCCTCTCTTACAAGTCCAGTCAAATAACATGGCGAAGGAAAACAGTGGAGCCAAATAATACAGTATGGCTCAGAAGTGTTTTCTTTCTGCAAACACGCTTTCTATCTTCCTCTTAGCTATTTATCTTTCACTTGAAAGATCTGCCTTCCCCCTAAAACCTGGAAACACTTACCAAGTGTTTACAATCCAGGCTGCATTCTGTCCGTGCTCTCCTCCCCCAGTGGCTGAAGCTCACAGGAAGGAAGACGGGAGCAGAGGGAGATGACCTGGCTACACAGGCCTTCTCTTGTTCAGTGTCACAGCAGCCCTGAGAAACGGGCTCGGTGATGATGGTCACCCTGTTTCCGGTGGGGAAAGTGAGGTTCCGAGAGCATCGGGAACTCCAGTATTAATTGGGAGAGTCGCATCCTGTTTTTTTGGAGGATGTCAGAGACCCATCCTGGACCCCAGGCCTCCTGCTAGAGCACTGCAGCCCTGGGGTGGTCTTTGGTCTTGGGTGGCTCGGTCTGGCTGGAGAGCGTGGGATGCACTGCCTCCTTTTCTCTTCCAGTGCACGGGGGCTCAGAGACTTCTGGAAACCAGCAGGAGCACCTCCCACTGCCTGGTAATAAAACAATGTTTGCGCATCTTCCCTGCGAGATCGTGTGTCCCCAGAGAGCAGGGCGTGGTTGGATCCCAGTGCTCTCTACATAAGCCTGGAGACCTTTCCCAGTCCAGCACCAAGGAGGCCCCAGGGCAATGTTAGTGGAATGAAGGATCGGGGAGGGAGGGGGGCAATGGTGGCAGGAGGCAGCTCTGTGGTGTCCCTCACAGGGTCCTGGCTGGGGCCCAGACCACCTGTGGCTCAGGTGCCCCTGGATAGAGGAGGGACTCCTTCACGAAGGATTCTTTGCACCATGAACAGGAGTCCCACGTGTTATCCTGAGTGTATCTCCAGGAATGAAGTTCTCTGCAAGTCACTGCCTTTGCCTTGTTTTGCACCATCTTCGTGATCTCAGCACTTCCAAGCTTGATTTTATAAACCTGGGTGGAAAAAAAAACCCCAGCCAAACCTGAGGCTCATTACTCATAGAAACTAATTTTTAAATACGCAAATGTAGCATAAATTTACATATAAAGAAGGATCTGGGTTGGAAAAAAATTCCTGTTATCATAACATTGTGGTTGGCATACAAAACCACAAGAGGCGCATATGTAGAGGTTATGGTTGCCCAGCAACCACAATTGCCCAGTTTAATGCCTAAGCAGATAGACCGATGGTTGGAGTAAAATGTGGGGAAGACCCTGCGTCTTCCACTACCAGAGTAGGGAGGTGATTGCTCAGCCCTCCCAGACAGTCTACGCAGGAAAGGTCATTATTAAACAGAAGCAAATAGATTCGGAGCTCTCAAGTTCTGTACTGCCCAACATCAGAATGTCTCCAACCTATCTGCCCTCGTCATGATCCATTTGTGAACTTTGCAGAATGAGCAGCACATACGCTTGCTCTGTGCCTCTAGGGTAGCAGGACGGGGGACTGGAACATTCCAGCAGCCATCATGGTATGCACCGTGACAGCCACACGGAAGGCCCTCGAAGGTCTGTGAGATGATGTGACTGAGGTGAGGGCAGGGAATGGCTTTCTTTCCCCTTTGGGGACAAGCTCTGGGAAGAAGAGACTGGTGGGGTGAGCAGTCAGCACAGGAGACGGACAAGGAAACCCAATATTTATCCATTGTACACTACTCCCAATTTAGTCCTTCCTAAAGACTCTTTCACTCAAAGTTCTTCAGTGGTTCCTTATGGGCTTGGAGACAAAATCTAAACGACACTCAAAACTCTGACCATCCATTCCTGAAATGAGGCTGTATGTGACAGAACGTTCTTTCCCACTTACTTGGTAAACTCACCCCATTCTCTAACACGAGAGAGAGAGAATCTAGCAGGGAAGGGGCCCAAATAACCACTTCATTACTAACCCCCATGGGCTAGCAGGGAGGGAGAGGGGATGTGTCCCATGCTAGGCAGGCAGACTGAGCCACCAGGACCACCGCAATCCTGCTATGCATAGCAGGAGGCTTCAGGTCAAGGGTAGGGATCTGACATCTTCTGAAAGAGTTCAAAGCTGGCTCTGCCAGTTAGTACGAGAGTTACCAACTTCCTGGGAACCTCAGTTTCCATATCTATTTTTAAACATCTTCTGCTACAGATCAAGCACAGTAGACAGACAATGAGCAAAAGAGAGAAATGTAAAGAAAAGCCGTCATCTCAATACGGTCACAAACAAACATCCATCCCAAACCTCAACCTTAGTGGTAAAGAATGCGATAAAGTCTCATTTTTGATTCCATCCTTGGATTTCTGAAGGGTTTCCCCAAAAGGAGTGCCACAGATGACAGATGGCCTCATCCTGGAGAATACTAATGAGCAGCCCGCTGCTCCTGTCTTCTGTGTGGCTGGCACTTGCCACCCAGTGCTGTGGTCTGTGTTTGTTATGACATTTACTCACCTGCTCCTTCTTTTTTCTCAGAGGATTGTTTCCCAGTGGGGAGGGATGGCAGCCATGGGCTTTGTCTCATCCTCATAGATGCAATGGAATTAGAAGAAGCAGAATGAATTGTGCAATTCCATTCACCATGGTCCCAAGTAGCAGCACTGACTTCCAGATAGGTCAAGGTGAATGTAGGGTCACGGAGGAACCTGCCGCTGTTTTTGCCACCCACCTCAGCCTTAAAAACAGTGCTATTCTGAGGGTAGGTGGGGAGCTCTTTAGAAGGGATATCTTGGAGAGGAATGAGTGGAACATCACTGAAGAATAATTTCTGTGCTCAGGTATTTATGCATAATGAGCAAAATCATTTTAAAATTAAGCCCAGCCTCTGAGTGGGCTTCCCACTGATAACCAAGAAGGAAGAGCTAAAGCACAGAACTGCCTCTACCTTCTTAGAGGGAGGAGGGAAGGCACCCGTTGGTTCTCATCTCTGCACATCTTCACCATGTTGGCTAAGGTTTTCAGTATTTCAGCTTTAGGAAAGCGCACATAGCTCTGGTGGCTGAAATACTTCTCCTAAACAGAGTGATAAGTATTATCTAAACAGTGTGCGCTAGGTTATTGGACACATTACTTTGCTTCTTTTATGTCAAAGAAACTTAGTATGCAGTCCGAGTTGAAGTCCACTTATCAGCAGCGCGGCTCTGTCACCCAATGGAGTTGTTACATTTATTATGAAAACATTGTTCAACTTTATCACAAGTTAAAATTCATGTACATTCCGCCCAGAGGGTGCAAGCAGAAAAGCGTGCGATTTCCCCTATCAGGACTGTCTCAGGACGTGGGATCTTATGCTAATAACCGAGCATTTTGAACAGCGTCTCTGGCCCCATGAGTTAGAGTTTCTCAAATTCCTTCTTGGAATGAGGCGGAATACAAACAAACAGACCTATAAACAGCTTTACAAACATCTTAGCTCCAGCCCGGTGGGGGATGCCAACAAAACTGATGATCTAAAACCCTCCTATTTATATGCACGTTTTTGGTGAGACGAATAAAAGTGAGCACATGTGACTGAATGGGTGGATCCTACAGTGGTTGATTTCAATTTTCAGATTTCATATCTCCCTTTCGAATCGGCATTCATCTTGGAGATAGAAATGATCCCAGATAACCTATTGCTCACCTTTTTGCTTAGGAAATATACTCAGACTGAGTCATGCTGACTTTCTGGAATTCTCTGAGCTCCTGGACACATGGCTTCCCCATTGTCTGCTCCATCATCTTAGGCCGCTGTTAGGCCTAGTAGTGTTTGCTTTCTGTTCTTCCCAGCTTCCTTTCTGACTTTGTTTCTCTTCTGGTTGGTTTCTGAGGCTCAAAGGCTCTGTTCCCCACGCTTTTCAGCAGCGGTCTAAGGCTGGAGGCATGGGCAATGTCAGTCCGATATCTGGGGTGCAGGGCAGCCTCTCTTTTGGCCCAGGCTGGCTGGAGAGGCACTCGTGCCCGGCTCTGCCTCTTTTGTGTAAATTAGAATCCCGGGGTCTCCAACCTGCAGGGCCCTTAGAGATCAGCCAGGAACCGCTGTATTTTTCAGATGAGAGAACTGTCCGCCCGTTGACTCGTTCATAAACATTTGCTGAGTGGGCACCACGTGCTAGGACTAGCTCCAAAATCTATCCAGATAAACTAAAAACAATTCATGGGGTGGGATCTGGGGGTTACATCTATTCACCAAGGTCAGTTCGGGAGCCTGTTCAGAAACATCTACTTTTACACGAGTGAGTGTACCTTCCTCTATTTTCACAAACAATGTCTGTGTCCATGAAGATTCATCCAGGGCTGGCCATCCCTTAAAATGATACTTTCCTGTCCTTTCTGCTTGTGGATCTGCTCCTCACTGCCTTAATCTCCAAGGCCAGCTGCCTGGAGAAATAACATCACATTTCCCCATGGACCTCACTTCCCCTCCATGTAAGTCACACTGGGGGAAGAGGTGAGTCATTTAAATACTTCTTCTTCTTCCTGGGTTTTAAGTTTTCATGTTGCTTTTGCAAAATGCAACAAGAGCCGGGAGGTAGACAGAAAGTGTGCAGGTTGCATCAAATCCAAAGATGTCTAGAAGCGACGGTTCAAAGCAGAAACTCTCTGGGTTGGGAGAGAAAATAAAAGGCAACTTATGAGATAATGCTTGAGACAGATCGTCAATAGCATGTGGAAAGGCCACTTCATTTGATCAGGTGGGCTGTTTTGAGCAGAATTTTGATTAAAGAAGACGTTCCGGGCAGGGCTGGTGTGGACAGGCCATCTGAGCAAGAATTGCTGAAAATGAATAAACGGAAGCCTCAGTCCGTGCGACTGGGAATGAAGTGGAGCTGTCAGAGGGAGGGAGAGCCGTGCTCTCTCCCTGTTAGTCCAGTTCACTGGTTTGTCTGGACTGGCACACCAGAAGTTATCAATAGAGCCCACACATCCAAGGAGAAAACAGAAAGCTTCTTACCAATTGCTTGGCCTGGGGAAGAGTGTGGTCAGGAACCAGGCTGCCTTTCCTCCTTGATGCTGGCTGATGGCCGAAGTGCTCCCAGGCTGGCTCTTCCTGAGCCTGGACCCCAGGCGTGTGTGCCTGTGGGACAGCCTGTCCTCCTCAGACCCCTTTGATCACCTGTCGACCCCAACCACAGAAAACTAAAGCATTTCAATGGAAGAAACGTAAATATTTGAATTACCACCATATGGGAACTTCTAGAAAAATTATATTTTGGGGTCTGTGTTCAGGAAAGGGTAGCTTCTTGATGCTAATTTCATTCTTCCTTAGGCCGATGGGACCCTGGAAAATGCAAGTTGCTTCAGTGTAGGATCAGACACAGGTGGGCACTGAGGAAGGATCACCTGTGAGTAGCGGTGTGTCATCCCTTCCAGCCTCTCATGTTGATGCTCCTGCCCCTCTGGCTGTCCCCACCCCCAGGTGTTTCCTTGCTCCTCGTTGTCTTTCCCAGGGAGGCAGATACTTCCGGGATCATCTAAAGGGATATGCTGAGAAGTCTCAAGATTTGAGGGGGCTCTGTTGTACCTGCCTGGCCAGCCTGCCTTAGCCACACCTGGATTTGGGTTTGGTTTGTGGCTTCCTTCATGGGAGGAGCGTGCATACAGTAAGAGATGCTGCAGCTTTGCTGGGAGGGGTTTGGGTGTCTTCTCATCAATGTAGAAGGGGCAGCTCACAGTGATCACAATCCACCTTCCCAGTTTAGGGCCCACGTGTTGTGTTGTGGGTGGCAGTTTGGCAGAACCGCAGGGTCATGGCCATGGCTAAATGGACAGCTTATGGCCGAGGGCCTGGGTGTGGCTGTGTGTGGGAGGGCACTGCCTTTCCATGATGCCTGATTCAGACCATGTCCTACCTCACCCCAGGCCAGACTCTGCCCTTCTTTTCTCTGCACAATTCCTGTAAACGCTGCCTGCTCTCCACTCCTCTCGCTCTGGGTCTTATTGGGTGACAGGTAGGGAATGTGAGGCAGATTCACACTCTTGTGTCACCAAGCGGTCACTGCACTGACCTCTCCAGGAAGGACATTGCTTTTTACCCAGAATCTCCCAGAGAATCATCCAAGGGGGACAGGGACTGTGGGAGTTTCTAAGAGATGTGCCTGGAGGTGGTTCTAAGCGCCTTCAAAATGGCGCCACAGGACTGGCTAAGGCGCTGAAAATGTTGGACTTAGGAGGAAGCAGTAAGGGAGGTCTTCGCTCATTTCTGTCGTCAACACTCTGTCCTGTGTCTATTGGGTCTCGTCCCTTGGACCCAAGAGCCCAGCTGTGTGTTTTGGAGCAGCCATAGAACTTACTGGTATAAGACTTTTCTTGGGATGACCTTCCAAAGCACTGTGGATTGTGGATCACATGAGCTCTAGAACAGTGGAAGAGATGCTGTCTTCTGGCATTGGGCACCCCGGGCTGTGTTATACATGTGTGAGCCCTCATTTACTGCAGGTGTCTCATAGGTCCCTTTCCTCAGCTCTCCCTGCCCACCCATCACGAGCAGCACCCTCCCGGAACACACACCTCTGCTGATGAACTCTGGCACAGGCTGGCTGGAAGCCATGGGGCACCCTGGAGATGTTCCCCCAGAGTTCACTCTGGGCTCCTCCCTCCTCCAGTGCCCGGGCAGAAGACTGACCCCAATGAGGTTGTGGGGCAACAAGGCAAGAGGCAGCCACTTCTGGGGCTGAGGAGGGAAATTAGGACAATTTATTATTTCCCTGTTGCACTGAGTAAATAGACTTCAAGATAAATCATTGGTGCCCACAGCCTGCTTGATGCAAAACCCTTAGTGAAAGCAGACTCTAATGAACATATGCCGGCCCGCCCACCCCTTCTCACTTCAAGTCTGCTGTTAACTCCCCATGCGTTCGGGAACCCTTAGCTCATGGCCTAAATAATAGAAGAATAATTAGAATAATTACTGGAGAAGGCCAGGTCAAATATCCAAGGATCTCTTCTTAACTATTTGGCTATGTTTATTTTTTTTTTAATTGTTAAATTAACCAAACACTACAACTTTGCATCTAGAATATTTATTTTATGTAAAATAAAATCATTGCTTTGTATCACAAACAGCAATTCAAAACAAAAATTACAGTAATTAATGACTTTTGGTGCCATTCAAGTATGGATGAACCTCTCATGCCAGCATTTCGTTTTTTTTCTAAGTCAGGCTTCCAAAGGGTTACCTGGAGGATGGATTAATCCAGCTCACCTGAGTGGCTCATGAGGACAGGGGGACTTCGGCCACTCTTTCTTTCCTTTACCTAGTTGTTTTTATAAGGGTGGGGAAAGAACAACTCAAATCCAGATGGAGGATGGATGTCCATGGCGGGAGGACTCCAGGTGGGTGGGGACTTTGTGGAAAGTCCTCAGACCAGCCCTGAGCCCCATGTGGTGCCTGGCTTCTGCCTCATGGGGTAGGGGATCTTGGATGCTCCTCTGCACACACATAGCTTCTCGACTCTGGTGCAGCTGCTGCTCCCCATGACAACCCCTGACATTTCTGTTCCAGCCTCTCTTCCACCTCATCCAGTTGCTGTACAGCCAGGAGCCAGACTTGCTGGGAGTCAGGGTTTGAATCCCAGCTCCGAACTTATTAGGTCTGATACCCTGGGCACAGACGTCACTGACGGCTTTGTGACTCTGTTTCCTTATTTGTAAAAATGGAGATAATAATACCACCCACCTCACGCAGGCTTACAGGGTTACAGTCGTTTCCACTGAAGCGTCTGACCTGGAATAGATGGCGAATTCCTGTTGGCCTATTATTTTGATGCCATCTCTGCATAACTACTGAATGAACCAAAAATAATTTGGAGAAGGATGCCCACGTGCCACACCAGGGTGAGACCCTTCGTCTGATACCTTGCCCTTGTTAAAGGCGGGGACCCAAGACCCTGGTCCTGCCTGTTTCCTCCCAAGCCCAGTTTCAAGGTCTTAGTAGAACTCTGTTGATAGCAGATATTTGGGAGATGGGAAAAAGGTTGCAAATGCCTTTTCTCCTTTAAATCATAAATCAAGGCAGACTGATTGAAAACAGCCATTTGAAAGCCAGGTTGCATGCAATCAACAAACACACTGATACATATCCCCGCCCTAGGAAGACGCCAAAGACAGGTCTGACTGTGCCTGCCCTTGAACAGCCGGGCCTGGAGGAGAGCCAGAAACCGTGAGAGAACCATTCTCACTTGCCACGTTCCCCTGGGTAGCAGGTACTCAGGGTGGGAGGTAGTAGAGCCCAGTGTGAGCAGAAGGTTCCAGAATGGAGGGTGTTCTCTGCAGACCCCTACCTCCCACTGTGTTGGCCATGCTGCTGTCAGCAAGGTCTGTGGTTGAGGGTGACCCTGGCCATGGGGGCTCACAGGGGCCCCTACGCTGATGCTGGGGCTTTGGAAGAGCAGCCATCCCTGTGGATAGAGGTGGCCCAGGATTGGGGGTGATTCTGTCAGAAGGCTCCCCTCCAAAGCCGAACTGCTGTGTAGCATGACACTCCCGCTTCCCTGCGTGCTCACGAGTGACTGATGGCTGATCCAACCATTTCAGCACAGCCAGGCAGCCAGCCAGCATGTCACCGCAGTCTTTAAATATTCCTCCTCCTCGTTTTTGGTAATTAATAATATGCATCAATAATGCTAGGCTTCAAACCTGAATCTACTATAAACTTGACAGACTCCCACAGTCTCTCTGTTGAGTTTGTTTTTACCCTAAAAACATCAGGGACTCTGGTGAATAACCGCTCCCAGGAAAAGATCCCCCGAGACGCACAGCTTTGACTACGTGGTGGGCATCGGCGCAGCTAATGGGCGGGGTTTCTTGGATCTAGTCCGTGGCTAGCGTGCGCAAGAACAGCTAAAACCGCTCTCCGCACTGCTGTAGACGGGAGTATCCTTACGCATCGCTAAGACACCGATTAGTCCTCAAGGTTAATAAAATTAGGGCTTTTGAGACTGAAATCTCCATGTGCAGTTTTCCCTTCCTGTGTACCTGCCACAGACCCAAATCCCTTTTCAAGACCTGCTTACTCATGCAGATGGCACTCGAACTCCAGAATCGTGGCATATAAACCGTCCCTGTACAGCCCGCGTTTGAGAGATTCCTAAATGAGAACTTATTATCAACCTGTCATTCTTCCGTAATTATCCACAGCCAGGACGCTTTCCGTTGTTTCCCTATCATTTGGAATGACATAGAGTAGGTATTACCCTTGTCTGTGTATCGCGCACAGCAAGCTTTGCAGCGAGTACTCATCCATTTGCATTTCGAAAGAGGCAGAGGCTGACAGAAATTTTTTTGAGCTATTATGAAGCACTTATTAGTAGAAATTGAACCATCCCCCCACATCATTTCCTTCCTCATAATCATTATTTCTACAAATTCTCTGCACCTTCCAAAAATTCTAGGGCATGCTGTCTGAAAAGATCACCTGCCGCTCAAAGCACTATTCGTTTGGGTTAACACAGCTCCAACTTCTAGTGGTTTCTTCCTTCATATTTTCCAGAGATCATGGAAGGATCACCTGGAGAGAAAACCACTCTATATGTGGCTAAAATGTGTACCCACATGGCTGCATGTGAATGTGTGTATGCAGCGCCTACATAAAATACAACAAATTACACGTGTGTGATGCATACACAAAATATCAGAAAAATATAGCCATGTATATGTGTGGTGCACACACAAAATACAAGAAATTATATGTATCTGTGTGCACAGGTGTGTTTGTACCTGCATGTGTCTCTGTGTGCACAGGTGCATGTGTCTGTACGTGTGTGTATACATATACCCGTGTATACGTACGTGTATTTTAAGCAGTGAACCAGCGAGCAGGGGACGATGGCCTGCTCCTCATTATGTGTTTAAATTTGCCTTCTAAAGAAAATTATGTACTAAAAAAAGCTCAGTTGTGGTAGCAGAGAAGATGTAGGGGTTGGAATGCTCTCTGCTGCTCTGCAGTAAAACACTTGCTTTTATAATTAGTCATTTTCATGCTGTTTAAAAATACCTCAGTATCAACTAGAGAATCAGGTTTTCCACTCCTCAGAACAGGGACAGTGCAAGGAGAATCTTTTTACGTGTCAGCCCCACCCCACCCGCCCTCCATTTTTCTGATCTCCTTTTTGCCCCCCCCACTTCTTCAGCTCTCCTGCCTCTCTCGTTTTCTCCCGAGTTCCAGCTTTTCCTTCTTGGACACCGGGCTGTCTCAGAGCTCACCTCGGCAGCCCCGGGTGCCGGCGCCTGCGCTGTAATCCTCTTTTATCTTCCCCAGGGCCTCTGTGAGGTCCCTTCTCCTTGGAGTGGCCCAGTCTGGCTTGGCTCCTGTCCTGCTCAGGCTCACGGAGAGTGGCGAGGTCTGGAGATTGTCTGCATGGGCTTGGGCACGGGTCTGTGGTTTGTGGCTCTCTCCCACATCCTGGAGCAGGCCTGGGCTCTGCCCAGCTCTGGAATCGTCCTCCCGTGTCGGGGCTGCTCCCACTCTGTCCAGCTGCCCTCTGTGTTGGTGCAGCCTCCTCTCTATGTGAGGTTGGCGAGGTCTCGGGCTGCGCCTCTGTGCTCTGTCCACTCACCAGAAGACAGAGCTTCGGGCAGAAGGTGCTCTGCAAAGCCTTGGTCTGGGCAGTCGCCATCCTCAGGCCCCAGCAGGGCACGTGTGGCTTGACAGGGGGGCAATGTGACCCATCCTCCACCCCTCCACCCCTGCTAAAAGGAGCTGGAGCAGGGACGTGTGAGGATGTTCACAGAGATGCCCTGGGGAACTTCCCATGGAATGTGGAATTAAATTTGAGTATCATCGTTATTATCAATTATTATTTATCACATGCCCCCAGGTGGCCCTAGCCTGCACCAAGTTTAATGTTTCCATAAGACCTTATTTGTGCAGCTCCCACTAGGGTCCCGAATTCCAGTCCTCGTCCAAATCCCCTTTCATGTGATGCTTTAATGATTTTTAGATTCTCAGATTAAACCTTGCTTGTCTCTCATTTTCCTATGTCTTTATCCTTCTCTGCAAGTGCTGTGATGATCTTTTCAGCTTTTCCTGTGATCTTCAAAATTTTCTGCTCTTTTTTTCTTCACTTTTCTGTCTTCCTTTTATCCCTTCCATTCCCTCTGCTGGTAGGTACAATTCTGAGTCCTTCTCCCACTCTAGGGAAACCTTACGACTCCAAATGTGTCTGCATTTCTTCTTTCTGCCTTTCTGTATTTAACACATGTGCTGGGTGGCTTGTGTTCTTTCCTGGCACAGAATCTGGCGCAGCTCCCCACCGGGCTTCCGGGCAACGTTTCGGGGCTGTGATGAGCCTGGGAAAAGGCTTCAGAGACGGGGGCCAAAGATGAGAGCTCCAGAGAAGCCCCCCAGGGCAGTGCTGTCTGTGTGGGGAGAGGGGCTCTGCCCTCCTTGGGATTCCATCTTGCCCCTTTGGTGCTTGAGCATTGCTTTCTGTTATTGCCTGCAAAATTTCAAGTTGAGTTTAACCAATCAGGCCTAACGTGAATCAATAACCATTTCCAAGTTCATTAAGGACTTCACAGGCACTGTTTTATGAAGCTTTATTGTTTAAGAGAATCCTGAGCACATCTCTCTGAGTGCCCTGGAAATACGAAGGTCTTCACCAGGACCCAAATGCACACATTTATAGGAGTTTGCAGTAGACTAATGCTAGAATACATTTTTAGATACAGTTTCCTTATCACTAAAAAAAAAAAAAAAATCCTGCCGTTGGAAAGGGAGAGCATGAAGCGACAGCACCATCCTTCAGGTTCTGTCTTTGGAAAACTTAGTCTAAATCAACCAAAGACAGGCTGACTGCAAATTATGCTGAGCGGCACTGAGGTGAGGTCGGCGCAGCCCCGTTCCGGGGAGCGTTTATCAAACACCACAAACTGACATCCGTTTTCTTCAGATCTAATAGATCACACGATATGAGCAAGAAGAATGGTGGCATCAAACAAACCCCCCCCCAACACTTTTTGGAATGCAATGCAGAAGAGGAGCCCCTCTCCGCACTAGTTCTGTAATCCCCCTAAACTACAGCTGCCCTTGGGAGCGGTACACTCAGGCTTCAGAGGGGAAGAATTAGTGTTTCATTTTCCAAGACTGTCACACCCCACCTTAATGAGCACTTAAAAGAGATGAATGTGCTGGGAATGAAAAGATTTATTTGAGATATTTAAATAATCTCTCTCAGCTATAACTAAGCTGACACACTGGGCTCTCACGATGATATTTTCCTGTTATTTTTGATAATATCCAATAGAAGTTTGTTGCTTGCCCTGCCTTTGTGTAGAGCACATCTTGGGCACTGGCGTTTATGGGGGAAGAGGAAGAAATAACGCAGATCAAGATGCCTCGACCCCTCCACGACCATCACCACCATCATGCCAATTAAGGTATTTAATTACGTTTCCGAATGCAAACACCTAAATAAATATCATGTTAATTTAAGAAAAAATTAATAGTACAACAGATCTTCAACACTTTACAGCACACTAAAAATCCTTGTGAGAGTTATGGCGCCGTCCGTTACAATCAGCCATGAAGTACATTACAAAGGTAATGTGGGTTTGAGAAGGAACTACTGCAGAATGTATATTTTCATTATCAAAAACGTTAAGCCATTTATCCTGAGGAGTCAGAATAATCATTAATGGCTGGGAATTTATGGTGCCAGATCTTAAACTAATGTGAATGATTCCAGGTGTTACTAATGGCTTCAGTGAAATGTGCCAGTATCTAAGACTTCTACTAAATCTGAGGTAATAGTCGGACGCTTAATCTCGACAGATGAGTAGCAATTTAACTGACACATTGATTGGATTCTGTAGGCTTAAATGGCACCCATTGTGAAGGTACACGGTCAAACGGCAGTCCGGAGGGCGACTTGGAAGTCATTCTCTTTCCAGCGCCCCTGCACGAGGGTGGCATGAGTCCGTGGACCCTGCTTGCAGACCACGGTATTTTAAGTGTGTGCTTACTTTGTGTGACATTTGCAATAACAAAGTTAAAAATGCTCCTGTCAGCTTTTAAGCCTTTTCTCGCTAACGTTTTTGGGAAATCTTTGAGGTACTTGCCTGACAGTCCAGGAGTAGCTAAGTGGGAGATGTCAAGCCTGGTAAATATTTTAATTGAGCCCAACCCGTCCTGGTTTAGTGCAGCCCTGGGAACAGGCTGTGCCCCAGTCTGTGCAGTGTCGCTCTCCATCATCCCTGCCTCCTTCGGGTGTTCCTGCCGGGTGGCTTCCCTGAATAGAACTGAGGGGACCCCTGTCTGATTCTGGATCAGAATCAGAATCAGAATCATGTACAGAACTGGACCTTGCTGGTGCTGGGGCCACAGGTCCAGAGGAGAGCGGAGCTGGCTGCCCCTCTAGCATCCATGCTGCGTGCTCATTAACAGTGACCGCCCGGGCCGCGGGACCCACTCCCCTGAACACGGAGCGTGCATGGTAGACGTTCCTGACTGCTGTCAACATCCTTTGAAAGCACATAAAAATAAATTATCCATAGGTTTACCTGTCGGGAAGATAGATTCGGTGCATCCGACTGTTGCAGGCATTTCAAGTGACAGGGGTGCCTATCATGTTCCCGTAATAGGGTCAAACAGCTGGACGGGGATTTAACGCTCAGCAAGGCCAGAAGGGCCCCGCACTTGTGGAGGAGGATGAATGGAGTGATGGGAGGCAGCGGGACCTGTTTATTACAGCGTTTTTCTGCTTCACTGCAGACCTGTAATGATTGCCACAGCGTCCGATTGACGGCTGCCCTCTTCCTTCCAGCGCTCCGAGGAAAGTGGGTGAAGGCAGAGAAGTGTGCCTGCTGACCTCTCGCTCTGCCCCATCAAGAGTTCAATTTACTTCTCCTGACAAGCATCCTGGAGTCGTGTGGGTTGCATTTGACTGGTCCATGTAGGTTAAATAAAAATTGGTTTAATGAATATTTCAAAATGCATTGTCAGGACCAGGTATTTTAATTAAGGGACATGCCTTCCGTACACTGAGGGGGACCCTTTCTTCCAACGCCCTTCCTGGGTGCCTACTGAGCCTTCAGCTTCGGGGGAAAACAGGAAGATACAATGGAAGAGTCATTGTTAGTTTGGGTTCTGAAAAGCTTATATGGCGCTTGTAAAGAGAAGGGAGCATGTGGGCCAGGAAGCAGAGCTGTCTATAAACACTGAGACTGCTGATGACTGAGGCCCGGGCCTGGGACCAGTGGGGTTAACACGGGCAGTGACTTCCTCCTCAAGCTTGAAGAGTGCTCTGGCCAAGCCACATTTTGGGTCATCCCGCCTCGTTCCCAGGGGCTGCCCTTTGAGGCAGGGCTGGCCCCTTTAGGATTGGCTATAAGCCCTCCACGGGAGTTCTCCCTCAATACCAGAGAACCTGGCTTGGGTTAGATTCAGCTTGTTTGTCTCTTCGCTACGTGAGTGTAAACTGGGGGCCACAGAACAGGTCTCATTTATTCCTGTAGCTCCCTAATATCAGGTGTGGTTCTGTTTCATTCCATTCCGTGAAAACGCATGGTGTCCCTCTCCGTACAAGGAACGGAGGATCCATAGGAGAACCAGGCCCGGTGCTGACAGACTGATGGTGAGACGGAGAGGAACAAAGACTGTGGGGATAGCTGTTGCTGGTGAGGGAGAGTCGAGGGCCCCCAGGGCCAGCTCTGTACTGTGCTTCTCACCAGTGTGTCCCAGTTGTGCTGACATCTCCATATTGTTGCCTTGCCTCAGTTGCCTTACTGGTGAATGGCTTCCCAGAGACCAGGAAGATAAGCTGTGAGGGGTGCCACCGAATCAGCACCAGAACTGAATAAGAGCTCCAGCACCTGGTCTTGCTTCAGTCCCAAGTGGAATGGACTCTAGGTCTCGCCTCTAAGTCACACACGCTGTAAACTGGACACTTCTCATTTCCTCCGCTTTGGAAAAAGGTGAGGTGCACCTTGGTGCGCTGGATTGGGAGTCCAGTACGTTGGAAGCAAGGAAGAGGCATGAAACCCTCCTGGCAGAGGTGGAGAGGGGGATTCTACACTGGCACAGAAATGTTATTTGTATGTATAAGAACTAGAATTATATTTTCAAGTAATGAAACAGTAAGTCCATTTCATGTGCCTGTTGCAGATGCTTCTTTTTTCTCCACCATCCTCTGCTATTGCTAACAGAGTCAGAGTCCGACGGAATGTTGTGAGAGGACATGAAAAGCACCCACATGCTTTCCCCCTGGGGGGAGAATATTCTGAGGCTGGACCTCTCAGGCAGGGAGCCCAGTGGTCGCCAGGAAATCCTCTTGTCACCTCAAGACACAGAGCTGGGAGCAGGTCCCTTCCCATGTTGTCCGTGTCAGGTTCCTGCTGAGGGTGGGGCTTCAGAGGTACTGGGTTTAGAACATGCATAACATGTATAAGAGGGTGGAGAACGTGTCCCTGTGAAAGTGGACAGTCCCACGTTGGTGGCCTTTGTTAGTTTCCAAAGGTGACAGATTACATGTCCACATCCAAAGGCTCAGATTTTGTTTGAAATTATAAGTCACATTCTCCAGCCAATATTATATAGCAAAGGGGCATTTTTGGCGAGCGTGTCAGGGCATTGGATAAATGCGATGTGGCAAATGCACACAGTGGTGGCTGAATGTGGAAGGACCGGACAGAGTCACAAAGAGTAAGATGGACATATTTTTAAAATGTACCGCTCAGTGTAATAAGAAAGCAACAGAGTGCAATCTATAATAAACACCATTTATATAAGTTAAAAGCATATCCATACACAAGGTAATGTTTGTTTAAGGATACATACCTATATAATGTGTACAAATAAAATACACGGGAATAGGCCCTTCTGGGGTTGGGGGCAGAGCAGGAGTAGAAATGAGAGGAGAAGAGGCAAATGTTTAATTGACCAAAACAAGGATAGGGTCTTGCGTGAAAAATGGGGATACTGTGCCACGCATGGAGAGATGTGATCAACTCAATTCCACTCATCTCAGGAACAAAATAAAGATGGGTGAATAAATAGGCCAGTGAAGGTTCCCCCCAGTGATGCACCCATCGGTACAGGTCCAGGACAGAGGCGGCAGTGTGAGCGTGCCTGTTGGAAGCAGGAGTACCACTGTCACCTGAGCAGACGTTCTTAGGAACCAGGCTCTGGCTGCCTTGCTTCCTGTGGTTTCGAGGTCTTGGCACACTGCTCAGCACCTAGCTGGAGTCCAGCCAATGTTTTCAAGTGAACCATAATCTAATTACTTACATATAATTTCTTCCTCTCTTTTTATTACAAAAATAAAGTATACCTGGTATCAACTTTCAAACATTGAGAAAGAGGGCACAATGAGTGCGAGACCTCCCACTGCTCACCCCCAGAGGCTTCCCCAGGGATAACTCCACGAGGAGTTTTTCATATATTCTCAGAAGTTTCTGGGCATATACACCTGTGCAGGATGACATCATCTGAATAATAGCTCCATATGGATTGTAATGATGGTGATAATCCTTTATGTGTGGGCAGCACTGTGTCATTGATGGAGAACGCCCCCCTGACGATGCTGTAAGCAGGACAGAGGCTGATCTTCAATTTTATGCCCAAGGATGCTGAGACTCAGGTTGAGCATCATGTGTCCCTAAATGTGAGGTGCAGCCCCCACGTGCTGGGGAATCCAGAGTGGCACTGTTTCCAGGGTGTCCCAGGTGTGACTGCAGTCAGGTTCAGAGGCAGCACTCGCTCTGTGGTGCTGGCCTCCTTCCCCTCTCCCTGCAGCTCCCTCCCCCCCCCCCCACCTCTCAGGGTCCCCATCTTTAAAAGAAATTAATTGGAAAAGATAATGCCTATGTCTGCCATTCTGTGGTCAGGGTGCCAGTTACAGGCATCATGCTGGCATTTGCGAGGACTCGATCTGTCCTAGTGAATACAGAGAATGGCCTTTAGGACACAAGGCTGGGTATTCCAAATGCATGTGATTTAAAACAGAAGATGGGACATGAGCTTCAAAAACCCGATTTTTAAGATGGTGGCTCCAGGTGACAGTTTGTGATCCACTAGGCCAGTCATCTCCAAACCTTTTATTGTCAACTGCACTAGTAGAGCTATTGCATTCAGACCATAGCACACCCATTCCTGCACTGTACACACGCACCGTTATGTACTAATACACCCAATATATACACATGCAGATATTTTAATTATATGCTATCCATTATAAAACGTATGTAAAAACATAAATGGAAATGAGCGCCTCACAAACACAGAAACACCCCACATACTCAACAATACTGTATTTTGAAAAGTATTAAGAGGGTAGATCTCATTGTTAAGTGTTTTTACCACCAAACAACAAAACACAGAAGCGACAGCAAAGGGCTGAGAGGAAGTTTCTGTAGATGATGGAAATGTCTATTACCTCGACTGCAGTGACGGTTTAAGGATGTATGCGCATGTCCAAACTCATCGAATTGTATACATTGAATATGTGCAGTTTATCAAATATCAATTATACCTCAATAAAGCTGTTAAAAATACCTCATTTATGTCAAAGGCACACAGGCAACGACTGAAGGAGCTCCCAACAGCCAAAGCAATGAAATAAATAAGTAGAACCAAAAGCATGTGATAAATATCCATGAGTCCATACTAATATAAATAAATGATGGAATAAATAAATAAATGGGGCAGAATAGACAAATCTCTGGAGTAAACAATTTCAAATAATTTATGTAGCTGCTCTACCTTCAAGGAGGTGGAACAGAATCCCCACCCATTAAATATGGATTGCACACGGTGACTTCCAAAGAGGACAGTGTGGAAGGGGGATGGAGGGTGACGAGAGAGCAGAGCACCTGGCAAACGACCTCAGCCCGGTGACCAACGTCAGTATCGACGGTGACAAGTCATTGTCTTGATATGATGTGATGGAAACTTACCTGGGTGCTGTTCCTCCCCAAGACACGTAACCCCAATCTAATCATGAGGAAAACATCAGACCAATCTCAGTTGAGCGACCTTCTACGAAACACCTGACTAATACTCCTCAAAACCCTCCAGTTCATCAGAATCCAGGAGAGTCTGAGAAATTGTCCCAGCTGGGAGGAGCCTCAGGAGACATGACTACTAAATGTCATGTAGGACCCTGAATGGAACCCTGGAACAGAAGAAGGGTATTAGGCAAAATCTAGGGACATCTGAATATAGTACAGACTTCAGTTAATAATACTGTGTCAACACTGGTTTATTAATTGTAATAAATATACCAGACTAATATAAGATGTTAATAATAGGGGAAACTGGGTGTAGGGTATATGGAAACTCTCTGTACTACCGCCTCAATTTTTCTGTGACTCTAAAGCTGTTCTAAAATTTAAAGTTCATTTTGAAAAAAATGAATGAAATAAAACATGTCCAAATAGAAGTTGTCCCCAGTGCATTGTCCCCCGCATTCTGTACCACACGTGCCCTGGTCAGGGGGCTGCTTCTCTGCACAGTTCAGAAAATGAGTTGCTGTAATGCAACGTGCAGGTGAGGCTTTCAAAGACTCCGCCTTGTTTCCCTACCAGTGGGAATGAGGCTTCCATTTGTTCTCCCTGGGTCTAATCAGACTCCTACTGGCAGACTTCTATCTCCAGGCCAAAGGGGTCTAGCTCAGGGACGAAAAGCCTGAAGACTCCTTTGCACTACCAAGGGAAATATTATTTCCTTCTTGTAAAGACAAAGAATCTGAGAGTCAGAGTCTGTCTTAGTTTCCTGGGGCTGCTGTAACAGAGTACCACAAACTGGTGACTGAAAACGACAGACGTTTATCCTCTCGCTGTTGTGGAGGCCGGAAGTCTGAAGTCAGGGTGGCAGCAGAGCGGCGCTCCCTCCGAACCTTGTAGGGAAGAAGCCGTCCTGGCCTCTTCCAGCTCTGGTGTTTGCCGACGGTCCTGGGCTTGTAGCCGCCTCTGTCATCGCAGGTCGTCTTCTGGCTGGGTCTGTGTCTTCATGTGGCATTTTCCTCTGCATGTGGGTCTCTTTTCTTCTTCTTATAAGGACACCAGTCATACAGGAGTAAGCCGCACCCTAATGACCTCATCCTAACTTGAGCATATCTGTAAAGCCCCTATTTCCAAACAAGCCCATATCAACAGGTACTGGGGTTTGGGACTCCAGTATATCCTTTGGGGGCACAATCCACTCCGTAACAGAGGTGTGCGTGTCATGCTCGCGATCATGGTTGCTGTGTAAGGGTCGTAAGCCACTACCCTCACTCTTTGTCCACCCCAGCTCTTCAGCTCTGTGTCTCCGTGAGGATCCAAGTTCACAGTGTCACACAATTAGGCTGTTCTCTGCCTGTGTCACCTGAAGTGGAGGCTACCTGAGGCTAAAGAGAAAAGATCTGCCTCCCAGGATCGTTGGAGGGGACAGTGGTCCTAGGGCTGCTCTGCAAATAGTGCTGGGTCCTGATCCTCTTCCTCTTGGTCTCATGCCAGGAGCACGACTGTGGCTGGCAATCTGTGGCCTTCCTCCATGCAGCTCTGGGTGTCTGACTATCCTCTATTTATGTTGTCATATCAGTAAAAATCCATGATAACAACATCAGAGGAACTTTTTTTTTTTTTTGGGAAGATTAGCCTTGAGCTAACATCTGCCACCAATCCTCCTCTTTTTTGCTGAGAAGGATTGGCCCTGAGCTAACATCTGTGTCAATCTTCCTCTATTTTATATGTGGGATGCCTGCCACAGCATGGCTTGATAAGCGCTGTGTAGGTCCTCACCTGGGACCTGAACCTGCAAACCTTGGGCCACAGAAGCTGAGCATGTGCACTTAACCATTATGCCACCAGGCTGGCCCCTCAGAGGAACTTCTAAAAATAAAAAGCAGCATTCTCTACCAAACTGAAATACCTAATTTCATGTTTCTACTTAAATTCCAGTCTTTTTTTGCAATCAGAAGAAACCTAACCCTAAATCTGTGAATTTTAATACAATATAATGTAATTAGTTCCTGGTCTCTGTAAGTATAGTTTTAGCGGCTAAGCAATATTCCATCAGTTTGATATACTATCCTTCAGTGGATATTATGATTTTCTCGTTTTTTCACTATCATAGATGATGCTGCAAGGAATAACTATGCACAGAGTTTGAAAAAAATTATTTCTTTAGGATAAACATACAAGGTTTGAATTCTTCCAACATCAAAGGATATCACAATTTTTATGACTTTAGATATTATAATAGAATATTCCAGAGAAGTGTTTGCCCTGTTTACAATGTTGCATACCATGGGGAAGTGAATCCATTTTGCCACACTCTAACCAGCATCAGAGGCTGCCATTTCTTTTTGTTACTTGTGCTGGACTATAACCTTCCTGAGGAGGGAAGATGTCGTTTTTGGTCACCATAAATGTTTGTTGACTAAACAAATGACAGATCAGGATAAATGAACGAGTGCAGTTCACAGTGGGTGTAGTGAGTACGATGTGCAAAACAGGGGACCGGACCCCCTGGGATGCCCAGAAATAAAGAGCGTCTATTGTGTTCTTCCCAGGTGCTGGGCATTGTGAGGGGTGTTGCCTCTCAGCCCATGGGGTCAACTTGATGATCACTCCATTTCACAGGTGAGGAGACTGAGCCCCTGCTCACAGAGCTGGCCCGTGATGGACTCTGGTACTGGTGCCTGGGTCATCCTGTACCTGCTTCTCCAGTCTCAGGAACAGACCCTCTAATCGTGGAGCAGGAATGATGCCCCTGGAGACGACCTGGTACTTGCAGGGCAGTCCTGCCAGAGGCTGTGCATGCACCGGCATCCTTCACGAGGTGCAGGCTCTCCCACAGAGTGCTCTTACCCCGGGGTCACCACAGACTCGTGGAGGGCCCCGGAAGAGCCAGGAGTTACTTAGGTAAGAAGTGGCCAAGAAAAGAGGAGGTTTTCTCATTAACCGGCCAGAGGAGTTGTTGCCCACACTGGAAGCATGGATAATTGCTGTTTTTAATGGGGTTGATTTAGCAGCAACAATTCTGCAATTTTCTCTTTTCCCTGGGGCTGTCACCTGGGCCCCGCACACCTGGGAGAGATGGCGGGCTGCTGGGGTCTGCCTGACTCCCCCGGGGCCGGCCAGCTCCAGGCAGGGCCCTGACTCCCCAATCCACCTGGGGACTAATTAAGCCCCTGCAGCAACCGCACCCTACACGCCATGAGGGTGAAACTGGGGGTGGCTGGCCTCCTGCGACACCAGGTTCTGGTTCTCCAGTGACATGGGCAGTTCCTCAGTGCCACGGCAGGTGTGAGTCATCCTAGGTCCACCGTAGTGAAAGAGGAGTGCCAGGGCCTGGGCCTGCTCTCTCTGCAGGAGGCGTTAGTCAACGTCACCTGCATCCGTGTTGAAACAAATTGGAAAGCAGGATGCAATTGCAGTGGGCCTGGCTGCTGGGAGACACTGGACACCTCGCCACTTTCACTATTATGAACTTTAACATGGGTTCCAATATTAAAGAAAGGGTTACTCAGTGGAGGATGGATGGGCTACTCAATGCAGGTCCCACATGGGACCCTGTAGCCAGGATCTAGTGGACTTTGTTTCTGGAATAACACCTGACTTGGGAGGGAGGAGCCGGCTGCAGGTCCTTGGGGTTGGGGACCATGTGGCCAAGTGGGGTGCTGCTAGCCCACCAGGACCAGCTAAAGGCATAGCCCATCTTCCTCCCCAGCCCCTTGCCATGGTCACACTCAGGTTCAGGGCACAAATAGCCTCTGGCTGCCCGTCGGTCATTCTTCTTTCTCGGATTCTCCTCAATTTCCCTGAGGGTTCCAGAACACCAGACCAGATGTGGTTCAGCTAAGCCCTCCTGTGTCCTCAGAAGTCACTAGCATCCAGGGCCTCTCCTGCAGACACTCGGGCTCAGGACAGGCCCTCCCAGCTTGGGCGGCTGACTGTACAATGTGGTGGCCCTCGCTGTGTTCCCTCCACAGCCTTGGGAAGACTCTGTGGGCACTTGATGGGTCCTCCAGGGCTTTCCGCCCCTTAACACAGAAGTGCAGGCCTGATGCTGCTGTTGCTACCCACCTAGGATGACACAGGCCTGGGAACATCCCCATTGAGGCAGGTGTCAAGTGGACTGTGCTGGGGACAATCCATCTGGGTACTTTCTGCGCATCGTGGAGAGTTTTATATCATCGAATGGCACAAAAAAAAGAATCTGAGACTAGAGGCACACTGGTCAACCAGTCCAGAACGTGCTATGACGGCAGGAGGCAGCTAGTGGTAACCTCATTGGAGCGGGTCAGGGCCACCCCGCCTGCTGAAGGTGCGCTGACCAAGTTAAAGCACGTGTTCCCATCTCTGGCTACTCAAGTTATGCTCTGCTGGGCGTCCACTGTGTGGGCCAGAGAGGGTGTCTCTTTAACTGGATCATGTCCCTCCAATGGGACCGCGTCCCTCCAACTGGACTACGTCTCTCCAACTGCACTGGGCCCTGCAGTCTGACCAGGTCCCTCCAGCTGGGCCTTGTCCCAAGAGCCTCCAGGAAGGCATGGGGGGCAGAGGGCTTCCTTTTGGCTCTGGACATAACCCCCGGCCTCTGGGAAGAGGCGCTCGGCAGAAGAGTCTGCTGCACTGCCCGTCCTGACCCCTCCTTCCCCCGGCGGCTCCTTGGGGCTGGGCATGGACCGAGCTGGGTTCTTTCTATCTGAAGAACAATTCACCAGGACACTTGTTTCAGGTCGGAGCAGGCAGGCTCTCCCCTGCCTCTCGGCTTGTCTTTACTATCACGACTTGATTTACTTTTCACAGATATCCACGTCCTTGCAGCCAAGGCAACAGGTGAAGAGCATTTGATGAGAACCAGCAGAGAATCCCTTAGTGTGATGCTGTAGGTCTTGAACTGGAGGAACTTAGACCAAGGCCTTGTAACCTGGTGTCCACTTGGTCCTCAAGTGGGAATAAGGGATTTTCTGGGAAGGTGGCCACCCTTGCCTGGCACAGCCCTGGCAGAAGTACCTGGTTATCAGTCTGGGCAGCAGTCTGGCCCACCTCTTGGCCGTGAGGCTTTGCAGAGGCCTTCTTGCCCTTGGAGCCTCTCTTTCCTCATCTGTAACTTAAGCACATGGTGCCTGTTGCCCGGGGATGCAGGTCAGGTGCTGTAGCCTCGAGCTCCATCCTCCTGGCCCCAAGTTCTTGAGAGCCCGTCTGTCACTCTGCCTGGAGGCTGGCGGAGTTGGGGACTCTCGCACAGCCATGGTCACGGGACTCTTCCCTCTGCCAAGGAATGGAAGGGGCCCGGCCCAAAGCAGGCAGGTAGCCAAACCTCAGGGCAGATGGCGCTGACAGGTCAGTGTTCTCTCCCAGGCCTTCCTCCTGGAGAGGAGGAGAGACCCTGCAGATAGCCCAGCCTGCAGCCAGGGCCTTGCTGTGAGGGTTGTAGCATACGCTATCACCCACGCTGGGTCTACTTTTCCTGTGGCTTTCAAAGGGACATGTTGACTTTAAGTCTGGAAATGCACTTTGTTGGCTTGTGTGGGTCCCTGTTTCTGTCACTGGCCATAAGTGACATCCCTGTCACATAAGCCAGGATCTGCTCTGACAAAAATCAGAAGGAAGCCATGAGAACAGAGGGATCCCCGCAGGCTCTCTATCACATTGTCTTTGCATTGGCAAGAGCTTTCTGCGTCTTAGAGGCTCCATTTCTGGTTTCCATCACCCTTCCCACTAATGGGCCCTACTCCTTCCCTTTTGAATATCGCATTCTAATGCCTTTGCCTCTTGTCACCTGGTCTACTCAGTGAGAGACGACACAGTTGTCTTCTGCTGGTTAACGCGGAAATGCAGAGATGTCAGCAGCCAGCAGGCCGGAGGACTGGGACGCAGATGAAAGATCCTCTTATTCTGAATCCTGTGCAACTTTCAGGAAACCTCGGCTCTCAGAGACCCAGCGAGACCTTGTGCAACCCTCCGCCAGCCCACCGGAAGCCTGTTGTCTTCCCATAAAGACTGTAAACCACCCGTAATTGAATCCAATTAGAAGGAGACTGTCTAACTTTAAACAAATGGCAAACCAATGGAGCATTCTCTGGTGAGCTGCAAATTTTATGCGTTGGCACTTTTGAGCGTTGTCAGGCTGAGCACATACCCAACTTAGAGCCAAACACACTAATGCCGAGAATTAGTTTAAAAGCACATGAGAGACTGGGAAAAAGAGAATGATTTTTAGGACTTAATAATTTCAAGGCCCAGTTTGTGCTATTGGAATATAGGCTGACTGGATTACCTTCTCATTTCATAATTAAAATATTCCAGGAGTTCTCATTTACAGGATACTAACTCCTTTTTACCAAACCTTATACCTTTCATCCTTCCTTTGCCCCAGATTTCAAAAAAATTTTTCCATGGAGACAATAAATGTTTTTAATAAAAAGTTGATAATCCACTTTCTCCGTACTTTAAAAGTAACCGCAGTTAAACCTCATGATCATATAACTTGATGTGTTTGTGTTCCATTTGGGGTTTTCCTTTCTCATAACGTGAGCCAGAGAAGTGAAGACAATGTATGAAATATAGGGAACTGACATCATGCCAACTTGCTTGAACACTCTACGAAGTACGGACGCTGGAAGATGACTCTGGGGTCCACGGTGCTAGTTAAGCACGTCCTTGGAGCACGGGCGGGTACTCTGGGCATGGTGCGCATGCAGCCGCTGCATCTGCTGCAAAACATCAAGGTCTGTGAACCATATGCATTTTTATGTCCTTCAAGGGGTAAATGGCCAAACCTACTGTGGTACCTCCGTACCAGGGAATATTACTCAGAGATAAAAAGGGAACAGACCTCTGACACACACTGCAGCTTGGATGCATCTCCAGAGAATCATGCTGAGTGGCAAAAAACTAATCTCAAAAGGTTAGATATTGTAGGATTCCACTTATATAACATTCTTTTTGTTGTTGTTCAATTAATTTAGAGATATGTTACCATTTATGTTACTTATACTGTTATTTGTTGTTTGATATATAACATTTGCGAAATGACAGAATTCCAGAAATGAAGAACAGATTAGTGGTTGGCAGTGGTGGGATGGCGGTGGGGGGCAGCCCCAGGAGGGAGGTTATAAAAGGGTCTTGGGGTGATGGAAATGTTCTGTATCTTGACCATGGTGGTGGATACACAAACCTACAAGTGTGATAAAGTTGAATAGAACTGAATACACACATGCACAACAGATGAGTACGAGCATAGCTGGATAACTATGAATAACATGGGTGGCTTGTTTCAATGTCTCTTGCGTGGTTGTTACATTGTACAATTTTACAAGATGTTAGCATTGCGGGGAACTGGGAAGAGCATATGAGATCTTTTGGTGTTATTTCTTATAACTACATATGAACCTTCAATTATCTCAAAAACAATTAATTAAATAAAACATTAAGTTCAACTTGTCTCAGAATTAACCAAAATATATGCTCTTAATAGCAAGACATTATTATAATTTATTGCTGTATTTTATTGTGTCCGTACACTGCTTTCCAATGACTGCCTGCATCGCTTGACATGGAGTCAGTTCTAATCTCAACACAGGCAGTTCAGAATCCAGGGGCGGTCCAGGTGGGTTCCTCAGGTGCCCCTAGAGGCCTTGGAGGGAGCCCTGAGGTGGGCAGAAGGAGTGCCCTGCACCAGTCTGAGGAGCAGGGAGAGTTCTGGAAAGTCTGGCAGGAGGCCTTGGAGGGAGTGGCAGGTGGGCTTCCTCCTGCCCTGAACAGAGGTGGCCTGGAGCCCTGCGTGCCCCACTAGTAGGTGCTGGGGCTGCTTTCCTTCAACAGGGAAGCCCACTATGGCGGCCGACAGAGCAGGACTCTGGTTGCAGAGAACCAGTCCCGCGCACGCTCCCTGGGAGATCCCGAGCATGTCTGAAGATCTCTGCTCAGGGCCCCATTGTTTCTCATTTGGAAATGAGAATAAAAATAATTTGGGGCTTTGAACGAGGATCCTAGGAGATGCTGCATGTGAACGTCCTTTAAAAGTTCATATAAACTTGGCTATTTGCTTTCCTGGGGGCCCTGGGGCACAGTTGAGACAGCAAAGGTGAGGCTGCCCAGACCAAGGGCTGAGAGTCAGGCCAAGGGCTGAGAGCCAGGCCCTGAGCATTTAAAGCCCCTGTCCTTTAGGAGTGGCAGGGAGGGCGGGCCCTCGATCTCTGCTGGGGCAGCCAAGAGGAAGACAACACCTTCCCCCCAAGAGAAGATGCTGCAGACTTGCAGGGAGAAGGTGCAGAGGCCTGAGGTCACCATGCCCAACAGCAGACCTGCAGTGCCCATGGGCAGGTGTGTATTCCCGCCTGGGGTCCAGGAGGAGATGAGGAGTGAAAGCCCTACTGGGGAGTCATCTGGAGGCAGATGCTCATGGGGCCACGGCCTGGGCTCACTGAGAGAGTAGGTGCAGAGCGAGGAGGTGTCTCTAGGGCTGGAACCGTGGGGAAGCCCTGGCCTGCATGCTGCTCCCTGGAGGCAGGTGACCAGGCGCTGGAAGCTGAGAAAGGACTGGGGAGAAGGTGCTGCAGAGCCAAGTCCAGAGCCTGGGGCTGGAGACCAGGTACCCAGCTCCAAAGCCAGCTTTGCTGCCTGCCCTGCGGCCAGCAGAATCTGGCTTCCTCTCCGGAGCCAGGTTTCCTTGTTAGTAGATGAGCGAAGGACTAGAGAGTGTTTTTCTAACTAGTCCACGGGGTCCTAGAAGTTCCATGGACCCCTTCCATGGGCCACAGGAGGTGGGAGGGATGGGCCCATCACTGTTTGACTCACTCTGGGTTTACGTGTGTGTGTGTGTTTCGTTTGACTAGCCTTCCTCTGCACAAGACTTTGTTTGGGTAAAAGAATTGCATGGCCAACCAAAATTTAGAAATAAATAGAGTAAATAGGTGATATTTGAGGAGCATTTTGGTTCTAATATCCTACAAAGACAATTTTTAAAAGGCTATGTCAGTTATAAGGGCCAAATGCTTTCTCTAGACCACCCGCACCATTTATACTTCTGACCAGCTGACCAGAAGTGGTGCCGCTCAACCACCTCTCATATCCATCCACCTTGCTTCCTCAGGAAACGTCTGTTTCAGAATCCACACTATGGGATCCGCATCTGGGACAGCTTAAATCAGAGAAGAAATCCAAAAGATGTCACTGAAGGAGAAGGAACAGCGAGTGTAACCCTGAATACATCTGTCTGCGAGGTTCAGAATTTGGTGGGGAGCTCCACATTTTTTTTTGCTGCCCAGCTGAAAGAACCTTCTCTGATGACAGATGTAGGTATGTCAGCTTTCGGGGCAGGGTGGAGGGAAGGTGGAAGGATCGCACCCGGCCCTTTCCTGATTCCACCTCCCTCGGTCTCTGTGCCCAGAATGCGGCTGTTCCGCTCAGCAGTGACTGAAGAGACTCGCTTGTAGAGCAGATGTGTCTGGTCCTTCCTGTGCGCTTCTGTGTGAAGATGCTCCCTTTCTTCCGAGCAGCCCACCTTGTACCTGGAGGGTGGAACCAGCGTGGGGAGTACTCAGTCCGCCGAGAAGGCGAGCCCCACTTCCTCCCGCGAGATCCTCAGAGGACCCTGCCGGTACAGGGATCTCTTCCCACCTGTCCTCAGGGATTAGCAGTGACTTTCAAAATGGAATTGACTAACTGCCATTGCTGGTTTTTGAAATACTTCTCCTTTTTGTGGGCCTTTATTATTAATGCAAAGTAGCCTTGCCTGTGCAATGTAGGCACCCAACGAACATTAGGATACTGAGTGAATGGATGAATGGGTGAATGTGTGAAACCTCTGCCTGCTTGACCCAGGGACCGTCTCTTAAGACCGGCTTCCTGGAGACATGCATACTATTGGGTGCTCCTTTCAATATGTGGTGATGATCGAGTCTAGTGACTACAAGCTCTGTGTTCAGAGCAGGGGCTGTCTTGCAACCCTCGTACACCCTACTACCTATAGGACCTTGAGCAGCCTACTTAAGCTCTCCAAGCCTCAGTTTCCCTAGTTTATAATTCCCTCCCCTCTAGGATCTCTGTGAGCAGTAATGAGTCAATTCCAATACAACACTATGCCTGGTACCCAGCAGATGCTCAAGACCCACTTAGAGGCAAAAGTAATCCTTACTATCACTTTGCATGCTTTGCAAGGTCACATTGCTTCTCTGATGAATATCTTCCCTAGTCCTATCCAGGATCAAGGATTTCCATTTGTTTTGAAAACCTTTGAGCAACCAGTGCCTAAAAGTAAGTCCCTTGCAGCCTGGGCTTGGTGATTATCTAGTAGCTCACAATAATTGGTCGCAGACATCCATCCTAGGGGGTTGATTAGCTGGGAATCAGCTGAGCATTTTGTATTTCTTTACTGTAAGGCTTTTTGGAGGTAATTCCACCCATCATTAGAAAGGCAAATTTGGCCTTCCACCAAGAATCTCTGCCAAAGCCATCTTTTCCATCAGGAGACTTTGCATGAGGCTGTGCTGCTGTCTCCTGGGGGGACAGGAAGAAGTCCCTCTGCGGGTCTCAAGTTAGGGTGAGGACTCACTCACATGTGTGCGTGTGCATGTGTGTGTGAGACAGAGAGAGTGACAACAGACATCGAGAGATTGCTAACCGTTGGATCTTCATAATAACCAAGGCAAGAGTGCCATTTTGGTGTCTGTGTTTGGAAGCACAATTCTGTTGTATTCTGGAAACTTCCTCATTGTGGACATTTGAGGCTCCTTTTGGAGAAGAGGAACATATCCTCAGTGCTGGCTCCCAGTCCTGGGGAATGCCTTTCCCCCCAAGGAAACCAGGCTCTTTCACTTTAAAACACCCACTTTTCTCCTCATGCCTGGTTCTGTGTCTTTAAGACAATAATTGCTGAATTGAAATTTGAGACTGTTATCTTAATAACCAATTACTCAAATAACTTTGAAATTGGCTTAAATTGGCTCGTCATGCTACATTTACCTGAATCTTTTTATGGGAAAGTTAGGAACAAGAAAAAAAATTCTTGGCGGTCTCATTTGTTTGGTATCGCTGAAGGGCCTTATTTGCAACAAGCGAGTGGCGCTGGGTGGCCTTGGCCCAGAGCCTGCCTCCTAGGTTGGCATCTGCCCTGGTGGTTCCTCTCTGAGCTCTGCCCACCCAGCGCCACAGCCCCTGAGCGCTCTCCGTAGCCCTTTCCAAAAGAAGTCACTGTGTTAACTGTATGAGAGAGCGAATATTTAGGTGTGTCATGCCCATTAAATAAATTTCCCTCTTCTTTGCAAAAGACTCAAATTTCATGGATTTTTTTCCTTTTGGAAAATAATAGATAAGATTATGTAGCTTTAATTTTCTCCCTTCCAACAGTTATGAAAGCTTAAAGGTGAGAGTCACAATCTTTAAACTAAAGGAATTCACCATTTATTAGCGGTTTGAACGGACGAGGACGAGTGGCTGGGAGCAATGTACTAGGATTTTATATATGGCCATAAACCCAGTGATAGAAGATTACATCTTTTTCTTTAATATGGTCTTATACCCCCTCATTTTTTGTCATAGTCTAAACTAAAGTAATGGGAGTTCTTAATGGTCTTCAGGATCATATCACCTTTTTTTCTCCACTGTTAAAAAATGTTGCTTCTGCAAACATTTTCCTGATTGTAAGTAATTCTGTGACAAGGAAAGAGAGCACAGGGGAATGAGAACAAAACAGGCACCGACCTTCAAACACCCAAAGACCAATCTCCCTCTCCCCTGGCCTCTCTTTGATACTGGAAGGCCCCAGCGGCTGGATGGATATCTAGCTCCCTCCGTCACCCTGTCACAGATCAGCCCGTCCCCACCCTGGCTCTGAAGGAGGCCACTTTTGTTTACAAGCTGCCGTGCAAAATGAGGTGAAAAGATTTTTGACTTGGTATCTCTGTCCTGCCTGAAGAGAGGTTTCACAAGTAAAGTCACACGTAAATGTGCTTCTATTTGAAGGCGTTGGAAGAAAGACAGAAAAAGAGCAAAGATTTCCAGGTTTGGTATCGATCCTCAACCTAATAAAACAAATGGCTCTTTCCAGACACACGCCTGTTCTGAGGGGGAAGGAGCTGTCAGAGTGGTGGGTGCAGCAGGAAGCTGAGAATCAAGAGGGCACCATGGGCTCAGAGCTGGGGGTATGCATTCCTCTGTGACCACAAGCCACTAGATAGACACGCAGTGGAGTGGTTCCAGGGGTTTCTGTACCCCAGCATCCTCGTCCGTGACATAAGGGTGTTAGATGAAGACCTTTGAACTTGTGACCTTGCTGAGAGTTGTGGGGACACATTCTGGGAAGTGCAGGGGCTAGTGGGCAGAGCAGTGACCCCGAAACAGAAGCCTTTACCTGAGGGATCCTTGCAAGGAGCTTGGCTACCTTGACTCCAGTTTCTTATCTATGGAGTCAAGAGAGATTGTTTCCCACCTCCCCTCGTGTGTTTGGGAGGATGAAATGAGAAAAAGTACGAAATGGAGTTTGAAAATTGTAAAGCACTCTATATGAATATGAAATATTAGAGCTTTCATGATGCAACAAGATTTTCAACCTCATAATTTACCTCGAACTCCAGGAGGAAATCACCTTGTCATAAAAACATCTTGGAATGGTGATCCATTATTCTTCTACACTGGGAGAAAATTCAGAGAGGTTTCCAAAAGAACAAGATTATAAAACTGGAAAAGAATCGAAGTTCAAAAGCCCTTGGAAATCGCTGGACTGAGCCTTAATAATTCAAACAATTCGGCCAAAGTTTTTCTTTCTCATGGAATAAAACATATTTTTTGACAAACCAGATAATGTGTCATAAAAAGCTCAGGCAGGATCCAGAAAGCACGGACCCCAAGCCTTCTCCCACTCCTGACCTTCCCTTTGGACGCCTTGCCTAGTTTCCAGGATGCTGGGGGGCCGCAGGGAGAGCTGGCCCGTCTGGAAACCCTCCTTGGCCTTCAGTCACAGCCTTCCTCATTTCCACATCTTTCTTTCCTTCAGCTCTTCTCCCTCCTCTTCCTCTTCTCTAGCTGATGTCAGGGCTGTCCCATGACCTCATCCAGAAGGGGTTTTCCAGCTCTCTCTGTGGCCTCCTCTGTCCCTTCCTGCTCAGAGCTTCGGTGGCAGGCATCACCTAGAGACCCATCTCTGGGTGGCCTTGGCCAGGGGAGGGTCAGGGTTGACGACTGGGGAGGAACAGAAGGTAGGCTTCCAGAGAATAGGCGAAGCAAGAAAAGATGATGCTGGGAAAGTATTTCTGATCTTTTCTAGATTATTCTATTGATTCTGGCAATGCCACCATGGCTTAAGATTTGCAAGAGATGCAATTATTTTTTCCCCTGGAAATATTTTAATATAAGAAACAGATTTCCAATTTTATCTGTAATCCAAAAGGAGAAACCTAAGATTCTGTATGCCATGCAGGATGCTTCCAAAGGATTTAGGCAAATACAGCTTTTAGTATAAATATATTGTATTTTTTTTTGATCCACAATTTCAATGACATCGAAATACATGCTACTATTTATTAAAGTACCAAAGCTTTTGTAGTTTTTGCTGTGAACTCAACTAGGGAACGTCGATTAAGTAGAATAAAAGTCTGAGACATCATTGTGGGAATCCTGAGTGGCTGTCATAAACTCTGCCCGAGAAGTGACATTATATCAGCAGGAATTCGGTACAAGAGGAAACATTCAAGGATGAGTCACATTTGATAGCTGGGAGACATAAGTAACCTTGTCTGGCTTCCTGATGTGCAGAGATGGAGCTGGCCCCACTGGTCCACAAGCAGCAGAGTGGGCCTCAGAGATCCCAGGGCCAGCCGTGGCTTTCCGGACCCTGGGGTCCAGCAGGCTGCAGTGCCATCTGGCTGACCTGTGAGGGTCCCAAGCAGAGAGGCAAGTCTGAGAGGAGGCAGCCAAAGGGGGCGCTATGGGCAGCACAGACTCTGAGCACCTCGAACCATGTGGTCCACAGACCCCCGAGGGGGTTCCCTGCAGTTAAAAAACAGAGGTTTCAAGAGAAAAAGAGCAATCATACAATTTTATTTGTGTCTATTTCACAAATGTGAACTGTTAGCACAATTAGCACTTTATAGCAACCCCCTTGTGTTCTTAAAGTTTGCACAGCACACGGATGGAATTTGTCTTGACCATATGTACCTCATGTAGTTCACCTCCTCCCACACAATTTTATGTCACGTGGCCTCATTTATTTTGGTTATGCTTGCATTTGTGGTGTACTATTGTACCGTAGTCAAATAATTTTTCAAAAGTGAATTAATGGCTCAAGCTTTCCATTGGAGTCTAAAACTAGTGATGTAAAACACCACCCTCTAAAATCACACCCTCCAAGTTGAAAAAAATAAAAAAGGATTCCAGTCTCAGTTCTGCTGGAGCACCTGTGGCACGCCACGAAAGTGACAGTGAAGGAAGTAGAATGTGCTGTTGGCACCACTGGTCACCACGAAGCCTTGATGTGTTGGTATCCCAGACAGGATGCCTTAGGGCGTTGTGTGCAGGGGTGCTGCTGCTCTGCTTTTCAGGTAGAGGCACCGCAGAGGGCAGAGCTGCAGAAGCGTGGTCTACTGTGCAAGAGGAGTGCTCACGGCCTGCAGGCTGTGCAATGTTGTTGGTCACAGCGGATCCACGCTGCCAGAAAGATTTTTAATTTAGTCCATATTTATGTTGTAAATTGTGATTAGGTTGAAAAGTGTGTTTTGCGATGAGACTTTTGATCACATTGCACCTGAGCACAGGTGATTGCACTTGATGCCAGTTCAGACCCTGCTTCCGCCACAGAGGGCAGCGGCGGTCAGCAGTGTGCCTCCGGACCAGAGAAGCGAGGGTGGTGAATGCGGCCAGCGCAGAGCTCGCACAGCCATCCTTTGAGTGGAGAGCACACAGCACACAGCTCTTCCACAGGGAGGTACTCTGAAAGTCAGGGGAAAGATTCGTGTGGGATGGGATTATAATATGTCTGCCTGCCCTTGATAATGCCCACAGAGCCGTTTTGAGTAACTTACGCCAGAAGAATATCTTAGCTAAATAGTTAGTTTCTTGAATCCCTGAACCTGGTATTTTGGGGTTTAAATATGATTTTAATGTGCAAGCTCAAGTGACAGTGATATTTTTTTTTAAGATCAGACTGTGGTCCAAACAGACTGATCACTCAATTTTATCTTTTTTAATACTTGATGATTTTATTACACACTGAAAAAAAAATTGATTATATAGTATTGGAAATTCGCCAAAACTTCATCCAAATGCTGAAACAGAGTATAAAACTTTTTTTTTCACTGACAAATACTACCGAACAGAGGATTAAGAATCCATTCACCATTATCTCACAAATTGAAAGATAAGTCCACCATCCAGCTGTTGAGTAAAATATACACATCAAAGGCAACTGGCAATTCTGGCCTTCAGGGAGAAATCTCTTCATGATTTCTGGGCCACATTCAAACCAAAGGTCCACAACCCAAAGTCTGATAATCCCCATAATATGTGGTGTATAATTAGTGTTTGCTAACTTGGTATTTCAGAAAAAAATGCAAGAAATGGACTGACTTAGACTCGAGCTCTCTATACAGACAGTCCGATGTGTCTTCATAAGAGGTTATGAACAATAGAATTACTCTCATTGATCCAAAACAATTATTTTAACTGTTAATTTAAAAAATGTCATGTGCAAACGAGTGTATCAGAGCAGGGGTCTCACAGTACAGGAGGATGAAGAAGAGAAGAAACCCCCGCCAGACGCGTCCTGCACCGCACGGGTAAATCAAATGAGTGATGGCGGCTTGTCTGGAGACGCATGAGCTTCTTGAAACAGAAGAGACATAGTGCAAAGGAAATTCTAATAATCATCTCGAAATAAAGTAATAAATTACCCGGCAAACCTACGAGCGAGTGGGGGCTGTGAAAGGGGGAAATAAGTCATTCCCAGGGCCTCATCTGGGGACGTGAGGGTAGGGAAAGTAATTCAGGGGTCACAGAAGAAATGGAGGAATTGAATATCTTTTGAAGGGAGAACTCAGAATCTGTTTTTACATCGTTTTAGGGAAGTACTTGTCTGATGATGGTTTCCAAAGACGAGGAGGTTTCTCAGCCAATGCCAGTAGGGAACGGTGGGCTTACTTACATTGGGCACTTGAGAAAGGTCACTAGGGACAAGCAGCGACATTTCGGCACCCCAGGGATGGGTAACGCCTCTGCTGCTCCACAGCCCGGACATGAGGAGGAGGGAGCAGGCTTAGCAGGACACCAAGCTGCAGAGGAAACAGAGCTGGGAAGACAGTCTCCTGTGTGTGGAGGGCCCTCCCTGGCAGGAGCTGAGGTCTTTCCTCAAAGGACTCAAACTGCCTTTATGGAGCTGCAGGTGGAATGTGGTGGATCCATGAGCTGAGCACACTCACCCCCCACCTCCAGGTTCCAGGGGATGTCCCCATTGCTGCAGGCTAACATGAAGCCCCAGAGCAAAGAAGCCTGAGGACGTGGTCCGTCCAGCTCAGCCCCTGGGCACAGGGCGGGGGATGGGGTTGGAGACTGGGACTGGGGGCAAGTGGAGGATGCCCAACACAGAGAGTGACCAAGAGTGGGATAAAAATGCAGAGCACAACGTCCAAATTAACTAGGGAAGAAGGAATCACTAGTAACTTGATCAAATCGGCAAAAATAAAGGAAGAAGAAAAACAGCCACGTAAAAAATCTAAAAAATATAAAGGCGATAAATCCAAGCGAATCCTGTTACGTAACAAGCCGTGAGCTGAACTCTCCCATTAACTTAAGAAAGCCCTGTCTTTCGGGGTCCGCAGATTGGACCTCTTCTTTGATGCCTCTCTCCCCTGGACTACGAAGCCCTCAGGGCACCTTTTATTCCTCCCACCCAGTGCAGGGCCTGGCGCACAGAAGGTGTTCACTGCACATTTGAATTACATGCCCCTCTCCCCATTGCTTCCATCGCACAGCAGAGCTCCTGCCTTTGGCCATAACCCCAGAGGACACGCGCAACCCTGTGAGCTCCACGGGCTCTGGCAGTTTTCCTGAGAATCCCCTTCCATGTTGGCATTTCTACGTGGTCAGTGAGGAAATAGAGTCAAAAGACCCGGAGTTCACTTGATTGTGAAGCTTTCCCAGAATCTGACGCAAGTCATGTGAAGAGAAACATAGAATCCTTTTATTTATAACTAATCTGGCTTTGCCCACCATCACCTACCCATCGATTAGTAGGGAGAAAAAGTAGCTAAACAACAGGCCAGTGTGAAGCTCATTCAGACCCGATGATTTAGAGTCTCCTTCAGCAGTTCTCAGTTAGCCTAAGGAAGAATGGTCAGTTGCTCCGAGGCTCCCCTCCCCTCCTCTCCCTCCTACCACGGGGTCTGCAGAGGGATGTGGTGGGGAAGATTCGGGACCTTGGGCATGACCCCGCTGTTCCTCTGGTCTCCAGGGCATCATGCCTTCTCCACCCAGGACCGTCCCCATCAACAGGGTTGGAGTCTGGTGGTTTGGCTTCACTTGGCTCCTGCTGGTTCTAGAAGCCAGTAGATAATATGACCCCTGGAGTTGACTCCTGGAGTCCCAAACAGGGCAGAGAACAAGAACCCCTCCTGCAATAGGAAGGGGGCCCTCAGCAGACAAAGAATCTGCCAACATCTTGATCTTGAACTTCCCACACTCCAGAACAGTGAGAAATAAATTTCTACTGTTTATAAGCCAGCCAGCCTATAGTGTTTTGGTGATAGCAGCCCAAACGGACTAAGACACCTCCTTTGAAGTTCCTAACCTTCTCGGTTACTAGGACAGAGACCTGCCCAACCCACTCCCCTGCCTTGTCTCCCCATCCTACCCTCAGAGCTGGGAAGCGCACGGCTTCCTGCTGCTTTTCCCATGTTACGTCCTCTCCTGCCAGAGAGATGGTGGAGCCTTGTCAAGGGCAGGTGGGCCACCACCCTCCCACTCAGGCTGAGTCCCTCAAGCTCATTTGAATAGGCTAAAAGAAGGTGATGAAAAATCTGGCAAATGCCCTCTTTCCCCATAGTTGTCCTCCTGGTGTAGTGCTTACCTGGCAGCCTCGTCTTTTCCTGTGTAGGTGCCTGGAGCTGGACATTACCCAGTTCTGCTTTTCTTCGCCTGGGTGACAAATCCCGGTGATCCATCAGGCAGCGGCTACTCGAGGCACCTATGGCAAATGACATAAAAGAAACGCTTGTGAATGGTTTTTAAGGTAGTGCCCTGTTCCGGCAGGGTTTGGGAAGGTGTTCGCCTCCTCTCTCGCACGCACCACTTCCACCCTGCAGAGTTCCGTTTGCGGGCAGGTATTGGGTTCATCCCTGAAGCTCCCATTCCTAGAACAGGGTCGGCACAGAGGGGGAATTGGGAACCGCGTGAGGCTTGAGGGTTAATTTGTGGTTCCTCCTGCTATCCTCACTTCGTGCTGAGTCACTGGGGGTAGTACCTTTAAGGTTAACCTGAAATCAAGGGGAAGTAGCTAAAATATCATGGCAGCGAGTTCAAGCATGGCCTTTGTCTGCGGCGCCACGCAAAGTGGTTTCAAAACGAAGGCTGGGTGCGCGCCTCGGCAGCGACACAGGATGGAGGTGCTTAGGAAATTCAAATGGTGATATTCCAGAAAAAAAAAAAAAAGCTTGCTGTGTGTTAATTTGTAAGCGATGAACGTGAGATTTTGTTATCAATTAAAAAAAGAAAGAAAAGGAAAAACGAGGTGAAATTTTGCAATAGAAGGAGGGAAGTTCTGTCTTAAAAATTCTGAGTGGTGGCTAATAATTAGGGGGAATGGCGTGTGGGGACTGTAGATCTGCTCCCAGTTGCCCTGGGCTTTGATCTGCGCTGTGGCTTCTGTGCTGTTTTCTTTTAAGCAAAAGGCTTCCACTCCTTGGTCCTCTGCAGCACCCTCCGTTACTGCAAGAGGCCTAATTGGCTCTTAACAGCACTGTCAGCATCACAGACATTAGCATTAAGTGACACAACATGGTATAAACAATACCGATGCCCACGTCCACAGCAGATTAGCTCTGTTAACCTTCTGGCTGGGCTGGAAGCGTTGCCACTTTTTGTCCCCCCAAAACAGCCAGTGATGCTCTCTTTCAAATACGCAAACTCAAAGCACCTGTGTTTAATTTTCATCGGGAGCACCGTTTTCATTTCTGAGCTGCAAAACTTCCGTGCTCCTGGCCCCTACTATGTCAAAAATGCACAGTGGCAGATTGGCATATTGAGCTATTAATAATTTGCTATATGTGTTACAGATGTTGCATAAATGAACAGTGTTCTATCACTATTTCTTGACATTGGGGCCCTTGGGGTGGCAGGCTAAGACCCAGATCTGTCTACAACCTGCCTGTTCTGGAAAAAAAGGGGAAAAAAAAGTGGCCCCTTCGAGCAGAATCACATTCCAGATTGCAGAGCCAATTTTTCAGATGTTTGCTCTTTCCTGTTCCTTGTTCCTCCACTCAGACCTCATCTGGCCACGATGAAAAATGACGTGATGCAATTTTTTATTCTACACTTGACACTCTTATGGAAGGCAATGTGGTTCATTGATTCCAAGATCCAAAAAGGTCAAGAAATGAGGAACGAAATTTTTGGAAGCAGCCCAGGAAAAACTTTCAAGCCCAGGAAAACAAAACTGCTAATTGTTACCCCTTCTGTTGCTATTAAGCTTCAGAGGGCCCCGGAGCGTATGTTTCATGAGCATGTACTTTTATATTAAAACATTATTGAGCCACCAGGTGAAATGTATATGAAATGCCCAGCTGAAAATGGACAGTAGGTTTAAACTCTGACAGCAAACAGCTGTAGGATTTCTTCAACTTAATTCAAATAATGAAATCAATAGGTAGGCTACAGTTTCAAGTTTCCCCAAACAAATTTATATGAAAAATGATATTAATTTATCTGAGATTACTTCAGCCAAGAAATAGATTTTTCTCTGTCACTTCTGAAGGGGAGGGAGAAAAAAACAACGTGAACTATTACAAAAAATGTAGCTTGGACTGTTTAGGGATCTAGTCAACAAAATGTGCCTTTTCAATTTAGATTAATCACGATCGCCCTGTTTACGCATTCTGTGGCTGTGACGATTTTTGAAATGCTAATACATTAGATGTCCTTGCCATCCCCCAAGGTCAGAAAATGGTCCTTTCCAAACAAAATACATGTGTGGGCAGCATGCCCAAGTTTTTCTTTCTTTCTTTTTTTTTTTCACATACACTTTTTAAAAATGCCACACAGCAGTGAGCCCCCTATTGAATAATTCCAGAATGAGTAAAACCTGAAGGTTAGCGATCCAAGTTTAAGCCAAATGGTGCCAGATAAAATTCCAATTTAGACACGGTTCCAATTCACACTGCTTTCAGCCTGTAACCTTCCCCGAACAGTGCAGCCAAAAGATTTAATAGTGTCACCAGTAGGGCACGCATAAATAGCAACTTTTATTGGTCACTATTTTGGAAATGTCAAGAGGGCTACAATATGGTTCTGGTTTGCATTCAGTGTTCACTTTACACACCTCGCTGGATCTTGGAAAATGTTCTTCCACTGTGACATATTATAATGCCTCGTGAAAAAGCGTTTTCACTCACAAGATTTCTGATGTGGGACTTGGCAATGCATTTCCTGGTCTGGTCGCGTCAACTAATCCACACCCACTGATGGAGACTTCCATGGAATAACGCCCATCCTGGTTACCGCGGGACCTGCAGGGTCCTTCCTCCCAAGAGGCTCACGGTCCAGGTAGAGAGGTGAGGCTTTTCCCTGGAGCGTTGCTGTAGCGCCGACTGTAAAAACGGGGCACTGGGGTCACAGCAGATGAGGGAAGATCCAGGGGACATGAGACAGACAGGAGGAGGAAAGGATTCCTGGGTGAGAATGGGGTGAGCGAGTGCGAGCAAGAGCCCCGAGGTAGCAGTGGGTGTTCTGTGCAACATGTTGATTAGAAACTCAAAAGCAAGTTCTAAGTCCTTACAACGTGTTTTCTGTTTTCGAGAGAAAGACCCTGCCATCACTTGGAACCTCCGTTTTCGGAGACACGTTTAGCTCAGATTCTACGCTGTTTTCAGAAATGCCGCAGTTCCGTTCAATGTTCGGTGGCACAGGAAGACTCGGGAATCCGAGGACCGCTGCACAGCGTGTACTCATTTGTTATCGTTACGTTTTCTGGAAGGAGCACTGCAGAGAGCGCCCCCGAGTGGAGGGAGGCCCGGGCCCCGAGCTCTCTGAGAAACAGCGATGGACGCGGGGGTCTGGGAGCGGGAGGTTCCTGTCTTTCCAGGGCCCATTGCACCCAGGCAGCGGAGCCCAGCGTTTCACTCCAGACAAATGATTTCACTACAGTGTTGGAAATGTTCCTCACTCGAGGATTTCCGTTCCCACCGCTGCTCGTTGGCGACCTACTCAATCACATTGGCTGTGAAAATGCTATGGAACCTCAGGACCTGTGGGCACAGGCGAGGAGTCGTGACAGTTCCATATGCGGCACCCAGCTGGCCGGGGACTCTTTGCTCCTCCCGCTAAGGTTGCTCCGAGGGCTCAGCCGACTTAGTCCTCTGGGCCTGCTGTGAAGGGCCCTGGGCTCTGCAGAGTCAGGTTCGCGGGGGCCCGCGGAGGAGGAGGCAGGGTGGAAAACCCTTCCCTCCAGGGCCTGGACGGAAACAATCCCCTAAAGACAACCTCAAATACAAAACCCATCTAGAAGGAAGGCCCGTCTTGTTTAAGGAAACCTGAGAGCTTTTTCCTTTTGCAAAGCCAGCTCGGTTCCTTCTCTCTTTCATTTATTGGTGACTTTAACAAATGTTTTAAACCAAATTTAGAACAGCTGGTGTTCCAGAAACTGCTGGAACATAAAGAAAATGCTTCGATTGGTGCCATATCCAAATAAACAGGAGTTTAAACCTCCAGCTCTGAAGAAATCTGGCCTCTGGTGGCTCTGGTTACTGAAAAATTGGCCTTTGTTCAAGAGAGATGGTGGAGGCCCTGCCATGTTGCACTACCTTGTGTATATTTTTCGCTGAGTGCAGCTGAGTTAATAGATACCGTGTCTCTAAGACCTGGATGATTTTCCTAAAATGCGCATGTGGACCGAGGCAAAAAAATGCCACCAGTGGAAAGTCTGCCAAGAGAAGTCTCTCAGACAAGGGTAGGGCACTTACATCCTCCTTAAAAAAAAAAAAAAATCTCTAGTTTGTATAAGGTGTAATTCTGGGGTTTGTTTTTTTAAAGTCTGTGCCTCGTACCTAAGTTCTTTCCCAGTCATTCTGCTATATGACCCTTTCTTTCTTTCTTCCTCATCTGAAAATACTGTTTTAGTTTGCGTCCAGAATTTAAACAATCCAAAGCTCCCCAGATTGTCAACCTTCTAATTCCAGAAGTGAGCTCCTACGTCTGAACGCCCCCTTCTCAAGTGCCTGGAGGGTGGAGCTATCCATCGCTTCTGTTTTTTATTAAAATAAAGAAACCAGCTTATGATCACAAGAGGGAAAGGAATCCCCCCCAACCCAAATATGATTTTTGATGGTATAATTCTGGTTTCTATTCCCCTAGCAGCACTTACTTGTTAATATGCCAGATATCAGGGAGCAGGAATCACTGGAAACATGTTTATTAACGTATTAAACTCAGCATAAGGACCCAGGGACAACACTTGCCTGGGCAGCAGGATGCTAAATGAAGCCACATGCCACAGGCCAGGCCTGCCCCCCAGAACCAGAGCAGCAAGGGGCTGGGTCTAAAACACAGACACGAACCCCTAAGGAGGCATTTAAAATGCCCACTTAGGACCACCACTCAAGTGCTAACGGATGGTGTCCTGTTAACTTCCTGATTAAGCTGAGTCCTAGTCCCTGGCTTGGGAAATGCACAGGGCATGATGCAGGCTGGTGCAAGAGCCTGGAGTTGCATATGTGTGTCGGGTCACACGCACGGATGGAGATGCACTCTGTGGGCAAATGGTCAGAACTGCTGGACCACCACCAGACCGCTGGCTCCGACCTCAGAGGCCCGAAGGAAGGAAGGAGTCCCCTGAGCATCTCTGTCTCCTTATTGAAATGTAAAAGTGAATCTCCAAATAAAATAAAAACCCAATCCCTTTACTTTCTAGAATACAGCGCTTTGTTGTTTTAGTTTTCCTTACGTAGCGACACCACCTAAGAAGATCCCCTACTGTCACCATTTCTGTTTTACAGATGAGGAAACAGAGCTTCTGCCAGGTTAGAGGGTTTGCCCACGGCCACCCAGCTGGCCCATGAAGAGCCTGCCTGCCAGCCACCTCTTCTACCACCCGCCTAAGGGTCCCTCCAGTCTCTCTCTCACTCCACCTGCAGGTCCAGAGGGGTCTGCATGTCTAATCACTAATAAATAGGCTGCCGTATTAAAACGACTCAGATAATGCTTCATGTTCTACTGGTGCTTGTCTCTCTCTCCGGATGGTTAACTCCGCAGAGCAAAGCCTGCTCTGGTTCGATTTTGGATTACCCTCCACCACCACACACCGAGAAGAATGGGATTCCACACTTTGCTCATGGCTGCTGGGTCGGCACTTGGTCAGGTGCTGCAAACTGCCTGAGGTCCAAGTTCCTTAAATTTCTCACTGGTTTGGAGCAAGTCAGTTATCAAACTTCTGAAACTGACCCAAGCCTGCACACCCCTCCCTGCAAGTCTGAAGCAGGTCTCGGTGTGGGCGACCCCCCTGACACGGTTCCTGGGCTGCTGCTGCCCAGTGGCATCACCCCTAGGAAGCGTGCAGACCCAGTTCCAGCCTGCTGCTGGGGCTGTGGGGACTCTTCCTCGGACCCCTGGAGCCTCCCTAGAGCCTTTCACAAAATATGCAGACTATCACAGAGAATTGCAAATAACTGAAAATAGTGCGGACTTTCCTTCAGTTCTACAGCCGAAATAAACAACGAAATTCTTTCGATTCCACTGGACGTTGTAGACATTGCAGTTTCATGAAATTTTGCTGGCCTGTCTTAAAAAGTTCCAACTCTGTAACCCAGCATGCCGGAGCTGTTGAAACAATTGGAAAGGAACAGCAAAGTCGAAGGAAAATAAAACACAAACGCCACACATATGTGAAGTGTCCCTGGAGAACGGGGCGATTGTGGGAATAGGTCATCCGGTGATGGTCTTTAACACAGATTCATTCAGAGAGCAGACGGCCTGTCGGAGGACCCCCGGTCCAAATCCTTACTTTGAGTTCCTCAAGGGAGCAAGCTGCCAACCCCATCTTCCTGTGTCAACCTCTACCTCCTTTCAAGATGGAGAAGGGGCCCAAAGAGTATTTTCCCATCAACGGCTCTGAAAGACCAGGCGTCCCAGCCAATAAAGCTTCAAGTGCCTGAGGCCAGTCACAGGGTGTGTGAGCTAGTGCTGGCCCGCCGATGGCTGCTTTTGCATCTGGCTTATGGGACCGTGTGACCATATGCTCAGTGCTTAGAATAGAATATTCTCAACGTGGAAGGGACTCTGAGGCCTCAGAATGCTGGGAGTTTACCTGCAAAGGCTCCTTGGGAAGGGTTGATTTGTTTTTCCCTTTCTTAACCCATTTCATCACCAAATAGCTCAAGATGTGATTTTTGGTAAAGGATATTAACAAGGTGTTAAAACGGAACCTCTCTACCCTCAGTTTCAATTTGATAAATATGAAATATCAAAGCGAGTATGTGACAGATTGCCACGTGCAGAACTCACAAAGGACATGGCTAAGAACAGATTCGACCCATCTTGGACCTCCAGCCAGGTTAAAGACATAGAGTTGTAAATGGGAGATGCAGCACTGGGAGCAAGTTTCTCTGCTCTGAAAGAGCAGTTGCCATTCTGTGTGTCCTCTCTCCTCTGCCTCGTGGGACTGCACAGATGCTGGAGCTGTGGGCCGTGGATGGCTGCCCGTCCTGCCTGGGGAGAGCCTCCGGGTTGGCGAGGGGCGGGCAGAGAGCAGGAGCCCCTTCTGCCCTACTGGGGAATAATGCTCCCCTCCCACTGCCCTCAAAGTCTGGGACTCTGGGCACCAGATGCAGAATCCTTGGAAAGAGGGGAGGAATTTTGGCCTGGGGTCCAAGAGTCCTTTGCCAGGAGCTCTGCCCTGGCAGCAGGAGGAGTCGGCTTGGGGTGAACTGCCAGAAAATCACAGGCTGAGCAGGGACCATGAGCAGGTGGCCCTGGCATAGCACAGTCACCTTCACCACAGGAAGCTGGGCCAGAGGAGTGGTTCCCAAGGGAGCTATAACAGTCACCAGAAGAGGGACAGGTGCTGTGCAGTCGGAAATCTCTCCACGACAGCCTCTGCGTGTGTGTGTATGTATACCTGCATGTGACATAGTTTATATATACATATATCAAATATATGTATATTTTATGCATGTTTATATATGTATATTTTATACATGTATATACATATATCTTTTTTTTCCCTTCTTCTCCCCAAAGCCCCCCAGTACATAGTTGTATATTCTAGTTGTAGGTCCTTCTGGTTGTGCTGTGTGGGACGCCGCCTCAGAATGGCCTGATGAGTGGTGCTAGCTCTGCACCCTACACTCCAAACGGGTGAAACCCTGAGCTGCCGAAGTGGCGTGCATGAACTTAACCACTGGGCCACGGGCCGGCCCCTATGTATATCTTGATATATAGCCAATGCAGCATGTGCATGGGGGGTGTGTGTACATATACAGGTACACACATGCATAGGCTTCCAGATTGGTCATGCAGATCCAAAGTATTCAGATTCTAGGGCACTCATCTCTCTCCTAGTGTCTGAATCAGAGGGACCCTTATGTTCACACTGTAGAGGAGGAAAAAGAATTTTCCCTGTACCCTTCTGAGTTCTTGGCTGAGACCTTCTGTAATCGAAGACAGATTAACAAGAGAAAAAACCCAGAAGCTTATTAACATGTATACCTCACGTATACATGGGAGAGAACCATGAAAACTAACTCCTGAAATGGCTCAAGCTACCACCTTAAATGCCATCTTCAGCTAAAGATCAAAAAAAAGATGTTGGGAAGCCAGTTATGGGAGATGACTTGGAAAAGCAGGTAACAAAGGTAAGGTTGTTATGCAGATTGAAGTGGGTGCCTCCTCCATTGAGAAGGAGACTCTTACAAAGGGAGATTTCCTTTATAAATGTAAATTTCCCTTACAAATGAGTCACTTCTACTCTGTTTACAGATCTTCTCTTGTGTCTGCAGTTTCTCAAAATAATCAGTTCAAAAAAATCCTTAAGCCAAAAGGCATATTTTGGGGTGGCATGTTCTGTTCCCTTTCACCATCAAAAATATGGTTTTGCTGGGAGCTGTGATTCAGTTATGAGATATGCTATATGACATATGATTGCTATATGTCATATATGCATACAAATATATATTCTTACAATTCTCATTAATGTGTAATCCATATGTTAATAATATATAATTAATATATTTAATTCTCATTAAAATGCATGCACCAGAGGAATGAGTTTAGAACTGAATTTCAAAGGAGAGAAGCTGACACTATGCCTCAGAAGGGGCACTGATATTCTTTAAATGAAGAAAAGGGCATAAGTGAAACCATAGGCATTCAAAGAAATTTGCTAGGTCTGGAAAATGGCAAATAACATCAATGCAAAAACAATCCTTATTAATTATCATGGTTGGATTTGGGAACGAGCTAATATGGGTCAGGTTAGAGAAATTTTGGCTAAGAGTAAGGCATGACTTCTTTCAATTCTGGGCATATGGGTACATAACATTGCGTTTAACTATTTATTTCGAAAGAATTACTGATTCTCAGAAAGTTGCAAAGATAATGCAGGGAGGTGCCATGTACGCTTCACCCAGTTTTAGCCAATGGTAAGAGCTTACGTAATTGTAGTATATCGAAACCAGACAATTAACATTGTTGAAATCCACAGACCTTACTCAGCTTTTGCCAGTTTTACGTGCGCTGGTGTGCATGTTTAGCTCTGCACGATTTTATCCCGCATGTAGGTTGGTGTAATCACCACAGTCAAGATCCAGAGCTGTCCCACCACCACAAGACCTCCTACATGCCATTGCATTGTTGTCATTTCCAAGTTCCTCCTTTCCTCCCCCATCCCTGAACCCTTGCAGCGCTAATCTGTTCCATCTCTACAATCCCGTTAGCTCAAGAATGTTACATAAATGGAATCTGACTGTGGATAATCTTCTGAGGTCGGCTTTTTTCACTGAGCGTAGTGCCCCTGAGATCCAAGTTACCTCGTGTATGACAGTTCTTCCGTTTGCATGGCTGAGTAGTCTTCCATGATGCAGATGTACAGCGGTTTGTCTAACCGTCCCCCCATCAAAGGACATTTGGGTGGTTTCCAGCGTGTGGCTGTTATAAATCAGGCTGCTATGGACACTCAGGTCCAGATTTTCATGTGGATAGAAGTTCTCATTTCTCTGGGATATATGGTCAGGAATGTGATTGCTGGGTCATATGTTAAGTGTATGCTTAGATTTTTAAGAAACTGCCAAACTATTCTCCAGAGTATTTGTACATTTGCATTTTCCATAAAAGTGTACCAAGGTTCTCCTTGATAGGATCTGTATTGCCACCATTTTTAGCTTTAGCTACGCTAATAGATGTGTAGTACCGGCTTCACTGTGGCTCTGGTCTGCATTTTCCTGAAGTGTGGTGATGTTGAACATCTGTTTGTATGCTTGTTTGCCATTCATACAGCCTCTTTAGCAAATGCTTTGTCTTTTGCCTGTTTTCTCATTAAATTGTCTGTATTTTTACTGTTGAGTTTTGAGAATTTTTCATATGAGTCTTTTGTCAGACATGTGGTTTGCAAACACTTTCTCCCAATCTGCATTTTAATTTTTCATCCTCTTACAAGGTCTTTTGTAGAGCAAAAGTTGTAAATTTTGATAAAGTCTAATTTGTGGAAATTTTTTGTTTGTGGATAGTGCTTTACCTTAATATCTAAGATCTCTCCTTTCCTGGACCTTTGGCTCCAGGAAACCAGCTTTTCTTGGGCCTTTTGGCCTGTGTCTGTCAGTGTTCCAGGGCTGTATGCTTTCAGAGTACCTCACTCAGGGTACAGTGGAGGCAAGGGGAAAGCTCAGGACCCTCATGGTGTTGTTTGTCAAGGCCCAAGGTCCCAGCTCGTTTGTTCTTTCCACTACTCAGAGCCACAGGTTTATTGTGCATATCATGTCTGTGGTTTTTATCCATACTTAGCTGGGAGGATCCGGGAGCAGTTTGTCTGTTCCATCTTGTCTGGAACTAGAAGCTGGCTTACAGGATTTTGAGTCTGCTGTTTTGTCCTCATATTTTCCATCCTGGAAATACTTTGATAACATTTTATGAACGCAAATATGTGAAACAGAACTGTATGAACATTGAGTTTTTGTGGAGAAAGCATTTTCTGGAGCAAATCTGGTTAAATCAATTTAAAATAAAAAGAGAAACACTTGAAACATTTCGCTGCCATGTAGAAAGTTGGTCAAGGAATTATTTTACCAAAATTATTTATTTTTCTTTTCTTTTTCTTTTTTTTTTTTGAGGAAGATTAGCCCTGAGTTAACTGCTGCCAATCCTCCTCTTTTTGCTGAGGAAGACTGGCCCTGAGCTAACATCCATGCCCTTCTTCCTCTACTTTATGTGTGGGACACCTGCCACAGCATGGTGTGCCAAATGGTGCCATGTCTGCACCCAGGATCCGAAATGGTGAACCCTGGGCCGCCGAAGCGGAACGTGCGCCCTTAACGACTGTGCCACTGGGCCAGCCCCATCAAAATTATTTTTAAGATCAATTCTCTCCCAAGTAAATTTTGCAGTCAAGCTTTGATTCACAGGTCAGTTTTTCTGTCCACACAATTTCTTATTAATTTCAGCTTTTGCCAGTGTATACTTTCTATTGTGGTCATATTTTTCAATTCCAGTTATTTTCTAGATCATTTTTACAGATTTGGGTCTGCCAAAGAGGTTTCGAGTCTTCCGACAGTTTTACCATGTGCATTTTATCCCATCACTTTTCTTTTGTGCTGATTAGTTTCTGCTGTAAGAATCATTAAGAATTGAATGAGGCCTTAGTCTTTCGTGTTTATTTCTTAGCTAATCTTCGAGAAAATATTTCTCCCAAATATTCCAAAATGGCTTTATTGTTTAGGCTGGACAGCCTTCTTTCACTATCTAAATAAAAATAAGCCAAACCTGTATCCTCAGAGACCTCCAGAAGCCCTGTGCCCTCCCCAGCACTTCTGGGGAGCCTGGGGTGGGGGAGGTGCTCCCAGGTCTGAGTGTGGGAGAAACAGAGGACTCCAGGAGGAGCCAGCTGCAAGGAAGTGCTGCTGCCCTGGCACAGGAAGGAAAAGAAGGTGGGGAAGGGGCTGGAAAGGGTGGGGGGGGGGGTAGGAGTCAGGGGAGCAGTAAGCCCAGGACAATGGCATAACGGAGGTGCCTTTGATACATGGGGAAACTCAAACTTATGCAATTACTTTTTCCTTAAACTCCCAGTCTCTCTGTGAGCATCTTCAGTAAGTCATTCACACACCTTCCACTTTGTCACAGGTGCATCCTGTCATCACACCGTGTCACTCTCACGGTGGTGTGTCACTCCATGAGGAGTTGTTCCATGTCCTGCTCATTCTGACAGTGCCTTCATCCAGGAGGAAAATCGCCTCTGATGGCAGTGAGTTCAGAAGAGCTAGCTCTGGTTGCCACGAGCGATGTCGCCCATTGACATTTTCCTGGCAGAGTCACTGTGATTGTCAGCAGAGCTACCTGGCTGGGCCAGTGAGCTGGCAGAGGAGGGCTCCTCTGACATGTGCTTGCTGGGCAGAAGCCCCTCGTCCAGGGTGACCAGGGCTGAGGAAGAGGAGGTGTCTGCTGAACAAGGACACAACCAGTGGCATGCAGGGTTCACGTGGGACGCAGCTGCTGAGCCATCCTCCCACTTTCTCTCTGCCAAAGCAGCACATGGCCAGCTTGGCCAAGAGAACCAGGAGGTTTCCCAGGCCAGAGCTCCCTTAAAAAAGTGTTCTTGTTTGCTTGTGTGTTTGTTCTTAACAGGCACAGTCAACTGAGCTGCCCGAGACAGAAGGAGGCAAGGGGAGGTGTGAGCCAGCAGCCCCAGGGCTCTCTTCTCAAGGCACTACTGTGAGTCTCAACTGTGCCTTCAGTGGCCAAGATGCCTCAGCTCCAGGACTGGGGGATGCTTGCTGATGGTGAAGGCCTGCAGAACCCACACAGCAAGGACTGGCTTTCCAGCACTTCAACAAAGGAAAATGGCTGAGTTTTCCCTGGGCTCCTCTGCCTTGTGGCCAGCATCACAGCTCAGCTGCCGCTCATCACCTCTTGGACAGGTCGGGCACTGAGCACCTCCTGGGCCTCAAGACACTCCCTGACTCTCCCCTCTGCTCCCTCTGCACTCCGCCTGGGGCCTCATCTGCTGCCTCATCTTTAGTGAGGAGGGAAACACCAGACCCATGTCGAGGCCTGGGCTCCAGATCCAAATATCCAACCGCCTTCTGCCCTCAGACGTTCGGTGAGCATCTCCAGGCTGGTTTTCAAAGGCCCGGCCTGTGTCTCCTTTCCACTAGCACACGTTCCTCCCTGCCTCATGATATCCCAGCAAATTCTGTTCCTCCTGCAACCCTCCTCTCCAGGCTGTGGAGAGCAGGCCCAGCCCAACTCCCCAAACCAGAAACTCTTCTATCACCCTCTCACTGCATCCCTTCCTCGTAGACTTCCACATTCATGGATTCCTCCCCTGTGAAGTCTCAAATAGGGCCCTCCTGCCCTGGCCTGCAGTCCCAGCTTTAGCAACTTGCGCTTTCACTCTTGGTCTTCCCTTCCTTCTGGATCTATCCCTGACACCTCACCTATTTTCCCCTTCTCCCTTTGCCAGAGGGAGAGGCCCTAAACTCATATCTGAATGCGCAACCACCACGTTGCCATAGCCCTTTAGGGATCTCTGTTGCCCACAGGGGAACCCAGAGGGTGACGTTCAAACTGCCAAGTCTGACCAAGGTCACCCAACGGTCCCAAGATGTCAAGCCTCCTTGAATCTCCCTTTGCTCTAAGTCAAAACAATCTGGACTGAGTCCTTCGTGAAATCCTGCAGCCTCCCTGAGGACTTCTGGGTTCCCAGGGGCTCTGACACCCCTGTCCACCTTTCACTCCTCACTCCTGCCCCCATCCCAACAGGCGCTTTCTGCTGCTGCAGGCTGTGCGTGCATCCACCCACCGGACTCTCGGGGCGCACAAGCCTTAGCATGCAGCATCGACATACTTGACTGAAGATTCAGGGATGACCCGAAGAAACAATGACCCTGAGAGAAACAAAACAGACTTAGAATTGTGCATCTGATTTCAGTGCTCCTGAGCTCCTCATTCATCTCTCCCCTTTTGGGTCCCCTGCCTGGAAGATGGATGACGAGGTAGCAGAAGCAGTGTTCGGGTCCCAGGGCTGGCAGAGGCGGTGTAACTGTTCACATTGGGGGTGTGCAGACGCAGGATGGGGAAGGGGCCTGGAGAGGACTATGGCTGCGCTCCGAATCAGACCCCTGAGTTCCGGTCCCTGTTGCAAAATTGCGTGGTTGTGTGTGTCATTTCCCTTTCCTTGGCCTCCACCTCCTTATCTGAGAAATGGGAATAATAACCCTTGCCTTACTTCCCAGAGTTATGAGAATCAAATGAGAAAATACAGGCAGCTGTAAAAATATAAAAGTATAGTATTTGCATTCATCAATTCCTTAAGGACATGGGGCCAGAGTTGAGGGGCAGGCCAGACTCTCCTCCATGCAGACTTTACAATCCAATCCTAAGACCATAATGTGTCTAAAACATTACAAATTTAGAAAATGCCTTTTCAATATGGTGAAGAAAATAAGGAGGCCCCGTGATGGGCAGAGCTGAGGCCCACTGCGGAGAAAGCCGGCCGCAGCTTCAGTGGAAAAACAAACCACCTGAGCGTGTCCCAGGGAGAGCCTGACGCTGGAAACAGCCATCGCAGGCAGATGATAAATGCCGCAGGGGTTTCACAGCTTGCGGGAGTCGACTTTGCTAGAACCAATAAGAGCCTCCTTGACTTAGAGAATAAAGCCCTTGTGACTGTATATGCTTTCAAGGGGAGCCCTCCTGGGGCTCATGGCTCACTGTGTGAATAATGCACCCAGAAACTTTCCCAGGAAAGGAACATGGGGGACTCAGGAAATGGTACGTTTGCAAGATGACCCCTTAGTCCTGTGGCTAGTGGAGTTGGCACCCTGCTGGCCAGCAGCAGCAGCCCTCAGACAAAGATATGATGCCACCAACCACAGCCACACATACAAACAAGGAGAAGGGGAGGCAAGGTCTGTCGCCAAGCTATCAGGTCCCTGACATGTGGTCAGTGGCATGTGGTGCACCTGCCATGTGACCCAAGGGACCAGTTGCCCCACTGCTTTGTCAAAGCTGAACTTCTTGAAGGCGCCCCAGAAAAGAGCTCTTCCACAGAGAGGAGAGAAGCGTTGCTTGGTCAGGGCCCCTGCCCTCCTTGGCAGCATCCTTGCTGGCCCAGGTTTATTGAAGGTGTGCCCTCACCTTTTCTTCCTACTATTCCATTTAAATAAAGAATATGGACTTGCTGCCAAAGTCCACAGGAACATTCTCATCCAAGTTTAATAACAGGAAGATCAACTTTGACCTTGATGACTCTATGAGAGTTTCTTGCAAACACATTTCCAGGTTCCAGACATGGCCATCTTCCTGCTGCGAAGGTTTATTAGCAACCTGCCAAGGAATTGGAAGATATTTCTTAGAGCGCAGCTCGAGATGTCTCTGCGTCTGTCCCCGTGCCAGCCCAGAAGTGCCTCTGGGTGGTGGGGGAAACGATGCCACCAAGCTACAAATCTAAGGACGCCTGCCTTCCTCCTGAAGCTCCAAGCGCTGCCCCTGCGTCGTACTCTGCAGCTGCTGCACCCGCCACCGCCTGCTCCTGGAGATGAAAGCCGAGAAGACAAACGGGGGATAAAAATAGCAGGCTCGGGAATAGAGTTCATTAAGCATTCGATTGTCTTTGCCCCAAATGATATTCCTGGGAATTTTGCTTAAAATCATTTCATACTGTGTTTTAAAAAAAACAAAACAAAACCAAAAAACAAAACCTCATTCTTGTCTCCACCGATTGCTCCTGGCAGACGTCAGTATTTTCATTCAGTCTGGAATGGAGGGGTCTGAATTCTAAATTGGTTTGTAGCAGCATATATTGTTAAATCAGTTTTAAAACGTGGATGCTTTGTTCCCAAATATGAATGAACTAGTTAGAACTTGAAAAATCAGAAACAAAAACCAAATAGCCTCAGACATTTGTTGTATACTCTGGCACAATTGTAGTATAAATTAACGTTAAATTCAGGAAAAAGCACTCCAGTGGGTGTGCGGCGTATGCATATTTTAGGGCCTTTTTGCTTGCCTCAGACCCTGCAGCCTCTCCTGTCCTTTCTCTCCCATTCCCCTCACCTCCCATGCACACGCTGAAATTTTGAAGTTAGACTTTTAAAAACTGTTCAAGGAGGAATAGCCTTTCATGTTCAAACCATCATCCTCTTGGCGCTTGTGAAATTCCGGGTACACCTGACTCAGAGGATGCACAAATGGCCACCCACGTTGCTTTGGGAGGGAGGACCCAGAACTCCCCCACGGAGTGAATTGTCTCTAAGTCAACATCTGCCCGCCTGCCTGAGTCTCCCGCTCCTCCTTGAGGATTTGCAGACGGGCAGGAACTGCTCCGTTCCCCCTCCTCTGAGAGAGTTTTCCCTCTTCTCCTCCTTTTCCTGCTTTGTTCCTTCCCTGTAGACTGCCATTCACCCTGCCTCCCTCCCCAGCCTGGAGGGCAGATTCGAAGACTTACTCTTTAAGTTTGCCCTAGCAAGACTGTTTCTTAAAAATTTAACACACTTTCACACCTCCTCAGGATGGCAATCCATTGTTTGCAACGTATTCCCCACTAGCCAAGAAGGGCCAAGGTTCAAGTTCAAATCCTTAGGATTCTCCTAGCAGTGGAATACAGTGCCTAAGAACTGAGTAGGTGTTTTTTCCTCTCAAATTGAGAGGAGTTGAAACAGAGGCTTAAACTGGACAGAACCAGTGGCGTGGGATGGAATGCCTCAAGTACATGTCTTGTCGTGGCGGCTCACTGCTATTTGACTTCTCTGAACCTCTGTCTCCTCATCTGAAGGAGTAGAGAAGTCGTACCCACCAAACCCCCTCTCAAGCTAGATACAAGACCTGAAGAGTCCTCATCTCTGCCTGCTGTCCCTATTCTTCGCAATATTATTGCAAATGATTTGAAGACAAATGGAATATTTACTGATAATGATTTCTGGCAAAACCAACTAAAGGCAGTCACAATAACCCGCTCCCTCTGAGATCTGAAGAAAGACCTCGTCCTGTCACCCCTGCAAGGCTCTTTCTGTAGACGGGGCACCTTCAAGTCTGACCTCTTTGGAGAGCTCAGCTTGGCCCACTCTAAGAGAAGACTCTAAGCCAACAAGCCCTCAACCAGAACTTCCGCCATTCCATTTTGCAGCTGCCTCATAATACCCTAGAGTGGAAAGAGACCTTAGGTAACAGCCAGCCGGAAGTCTTCATTTATGAAGAGATGCAGACACCAAAGCCCAGAGATCGGACACGGCTTGCCCAAGGTTGTGCAGCTAGTTGGTTCAGAGAAAGGAGTTAGTAAGAGGTTAGTGCAGACACAAGCTCATACTGCCGTGCTGAGGCTGGGCGTGGAGCTCCCTGATTGACACATCACAAGGACAAGCGTGTGGGGTCCAAGTCCCTTCCTCGGTCAAGTGGCAGAATGAGTGTCATATCCCCATCCTCCACCATCACCTTCCAGGGACTACCCAACCTTCCCCACACCCTCCCACCTCCTGCCTGGCTTTTAGGACTCTCACTATTTGCTTTGGAACATCTTCTGTTCACCGACTGGGAATAAGTATGAGAATTCCAAGGGAGTGGTTTCTATGGCAACAACAACCTCATGGAAAGTTTCAGAACTTTTACCTCCTACTCAGAGTACTGCAGACATTCAGAAAGCATAAGGCATAAAGACGAGTGCTAATTATCTGACCTGAATTTGCTGTGGTGGGCAGAAGAAAGACAAGTGCAATGCAGCCTGGCAGACATTCTTCATCGGCACATATCCAAATGACTTTCTGGAAGTGAATCATTGTCATATTATTATAATTTCCTGTTAGAGGTGGCACCAGGGATCACACTGAGGGTCATTTGTCTTGCACCGTGAAAGGCTCGGCCTCATGCCTTTGAAGGTGCAGCGTTGTTTTCTGGTCAAGTTGGCAGAAATGATGATCTCGTTGATTCGATGTCTCTATAGCTGAGACGTCGGTGGGGCTGTCAGGTACTTATCCAGCATTATTGTGGTCCCGACAGCCCCTTACACCACTAGTTCTCTCCATGGCAGCAGGCCTTTGGAGACAGAACCACCAGGTAAAAGAGATTGCCTATGAGATGAAGTCTGGCATTCTGGGGTCCCCTTGGCCCATTGTGAACAGAAGAGCTTGGGTCACTGGGGCTTTTATCTGTTGGCATGGGAGGACATGCTCACATTGCCTTAGTTAGCAAGACCAGCTTCTCATCCATAAATGACTACTGGAGCATTCTGGGGCCTTCTCCCTCCATGCATCACTCAACATCAAGCATCTGCAATTACAAAAGCTTGCTTCCAAGGATGCTGGGATAGAGATGGTGGGACAGAACCTTCAGCAGTCCCTCCACTGATGACATAAATATGGCTCCTAGTGTAAGCCTGGAAATCCTTTTCCACTCTGCCCAGTAGTACTCCTTTGCGAAGTTAATAGTCAGAGAGATCTGCTTTACCCAGACAAGACGAAATCGAGGCAGGCCAGCCCCCAGAAGCAATTCTTGTTTTACCAATTAGCGTAACTTTGCAGACCCAACAAATCATGAGGTAGAAATGCCTCTATTGTAAGGTCTTAACCTTTTAGGTTGACATTAAATTGGAAGAAACTGCTCATGTTAGAAATAATTACTGCTGATAATGAATACAATTAAGCATAAAAGAATCTTTATAACTCCGGGACCATTTGTGCACTTAGAAATCGGCTCATATTTTTCCCTTCACAGATGTTACAATAATGGTGTCAACACTTTTATTTCTTTGTCCATAAGCTGGAAATTATGGCTGTTTCATAAATCGCTAACGTGCTCAGGAGATGGAGGCCCAGCTGCAGAGCACATGAGTTCAGGCTCCTGCCCCAGCCTCATGTTTCATGATGACCTCAGCTTCCTGTGCCGAATGGGAACCGATGCGAGTAAGTACTTGTAAAACTGTTTTTGAAGAGTGAAGTTATGAAGAGGTGCTGCGGTGTCAAACATCTGCTTCATCCATTACACTCAAATAGGAGCTGGGAATGTACAGTAGGCGTAAGAAGCATCAATAAATTAAAATTCTCCTGTGAGCACACTTTCCAAGACTGTGCCAATTTGAACCATGAAAGAAAAAAAGAGCTAAAGAAGAGAAGAGAGATTTTTGCTCCCTCTGCCAGAGCTGGTTTGGGGAGTAATAATTAGAATCTGATTTTCCTTATGCAGCTGATGGGCTTCTGTCAAAATAGAAGCATTTTAATGGCTGCATGAGACAATGAGGGTCATATTCATTTTCTCCCTCATGATATTGTCTTCATCAAAATACTAGAAGGTGAAAGAACACACAGAAAATGTCATTCTAGTTCAATGTGTAGGTTACAGATGGCATAAATACCTAAATAATTATTTATGATATCTGGAATTCAATACTATTAATTATGTTAGGTTGTGTCACCATGCCAGTAACACCCATTTTGTCAAAACTGATGTAGGTATTAATTATGAAAGAAAAATATACAGAAACCTAATCGAGTTTTAAAGTTTTTAAGTGCGTTGTTTCGAGTTGATGTTCTAAATAAGCAGTTTAGGTAGGAGACGTCCCCCACCCTGTTCTCACACACGTGCACATGCCACCACGAGCAATCTAAAGCCCGGCCCATCTACACTGCCAGAGGAGGGAGTCAGGAAATTGGAAATGGAATGCTCAGTAATCCTCGCAGCCTTTCCCCCTGTCCAGGCTTCTTCCCCCTCACATCGTATATCAGAGACAGTCGAGACTGTTCACAACCCCACATCACTCCTGGTACTGGAGGCCAGGTCTCTGAACGCGCTGGCAGTGGTGGGGGGGACTGGTGCGCCTGGCGATAGGAAACACGTGCAGGGCTGTGTGTGCAGCTTGCAGCTGGGGGATTCAGAGTATGCCCTGAGGTGTTACTGTGAAGCTTCCTTCTGGGATGACCCAGGTGACCGGCCAGTCCTTGCTAGAATGTCTAGAGTGGATGACACAACTGTTTCCCCTCCTGGGTGGCATTTGGCATGCTCATATCCTAGAGCATCCATCACTCTCAAACCACAATCCTTCCAAAAGTAACTATAAATACCTGTTAGGCCAAAAACTCTAGATTTTTGCCTCATTTATCCCCTAAATAAATAAGTGACATGAGGCCGGCCTGGTGGTGTCGTGGTTAAGTTCTCATGCATCACTTAGGTGGCCCAGGTTTTGCAGGTTTGGATCCTGGGTGCAGACCTACACCCCACTTATCAAGCCATGCTATGGCAGGCATCCCACATATAAAATAGAGGAAGATGGGCACAGATGTTAGCTTAGGGCCAATTTTCCTCAGCAAAAAGAGGAGGATTGGTGGGAGATGTTCGCTCGGGGCTGGTCTTTCTTGGGGAAATAAAAAAAAATAATAAATGAATGAATAAATAAATAAATGATAGTGGAAAAATCATATCACCCCACCTCAGTTTCTCTTATATGTAAAATGAATTGTGTGACACTGATCGACAAGGACTAAATTCAATCTTTGCATCTCCTTTTAGAAATTCTGATACTAATCTGAGATGATAAATTAGAAACCTTATTCACATTATGCAAAATTATTCAAAACAGATGGCGGAGTCAATTTAAAGGCTATTTTTTTTTCCTATCCCTAAGAACAAGTGCTGTTTTGGGGAAGGAAAGAGAGTCGATTTTAATCTGTTTGCCCTTTGAAGTGACCATCAGTAACCTACTTCCAATTACCTGTGGCCTCTGACTGTGGGCCTGGGAGCTGGCTTTATGGGTTCGAGGCTGTTTGCATTGCCACCAGAATATCTATAAAGCCACTGTCGGCCCACGTGCTTTCAGAGTTTCTAATTGGTTTCTTAAGCAAAGGGAGCGTTCAATAAATATTTGGCTTCAAAGTCATTGTTCTTAACCACCAAACTCAAGTGAGGTTTGCTCTTTTAGGCAAACTTGGGTTTGAATCTCAACTCTGTCATTTACCAGCTGAGCGACCTGGCAAGCAGTGTACGTCATCCTCAAGCCTGATGATCTTCATCCCGAAAACGAGGCTATTTGTGTCTACAGGACTGTTCAGGGCACTGAAGGAGTCAATGCAGAATTATTAGCATAGTTCCTGGGACATAGAGGCACTTTCCAGCAGTGCCCATTATTACTGTTGTTATTAATAATATTTTAATCATGGGATTAATAATATTTTAATCTGGCCAATTTCCTACACTCTCTCTCCCTCATCTGCCTGCCTTGGTGTAGCTATAGTCAAGCCAATTTGTCTTGGATAGTTGAAGACAAATTTGAAGCTATGAGGGCCTTGTGGTGTTCTGATTTTGTCTGAGTTACTGTTATGTGTTATTATTACTCATTCCAAAGTGATTAATGTATGATTCATTATTTCATCCCATTTAACCAATAGTTATTAAAATTTTGGTGTACAGAGCAAAATCTACAAATGCAACATTTTGTGAGGAAAAGTGGAAAAGTGCTAGTGGATTAATAAATGAGCAAAGGTGCGTGAGGACTATATTGGAGCCAATCCCTTCCAAAGTTATTATGGCCCAGAGAAGCCCTGGAGGAGCCAGAGACGCACTCAGTGCAAGTGCATGAGTCCTGACGTTTGCCCACGTGGAGCCCTATGCTTCATTGCTCTGGCTCTCCTTAGTTTCACCGGCACATCCAAAGAGTTGGACACACGCAACCCGAGGGGGTCCTTTCACCTCTGACAGTGCTGTGAGCTCTTGAGAGGGCAGTTTGAATGAATACTCTTTAATAATATTTTAGAGTTGAAATCTCCCACTATAATTATGGATTTTTTCATTTCTACTTTCAGTTTTCTCCGTTTTTGTTTATGTATTTTGAGGCTCTATTATTAAGGGTATACGTATTTAGTAAAGTTATACCTTCTTGATGAAGTCACCTGTTCATTATTATCTAATACCTATCTTTTTTCGTCCCTGGTAACATTCTTCACCAAAGTTCTACTTTGTCCAGGATTAATATAGCCTCTCCAGCTTTATTTTGTTTTTGCTTTTTGATTAGTGTTTTCTGGCATTTCTTTTTCCATTCTCTTACTTTTAACTTTTATGTGTCTTTATATTTAAAGTGAATTTCTTAGAGATAAGATACAGTCAGCTCTTGCTTTTTTGCCCATTCTGACAATCTCTGCCTTTTAATATTGGCATTTAAACATTGACATTTAATGTAATTTCTAATATAGTTGAGTTTAAATATATCATGTTGCTATTAGTTTTTTATTTGTCCCATCTATTTTTTTTTTGTTTCCCTTTTCCTCATTTTCTGTCTTCTCTTGGGTTGAGTGTTTTTTATGATTCCATTTTTATCTTCACGATTGGCTTATTAATTATACTTTTATACATTTTGCAGGCTGCTTTAGGGTTTGTAATAATCCTCTTTATCTTGTCTCAATCACCTCAAATACTATTATACCACTTCCAGTAGAATGTACTAATCTTATAACAGTAAACTTTCATCTCTTCCCCCCATCCATTGTGCTAGTGTTGTTATGCATTTTATTCTATGTATAAGCCCACAATATATTTTTACTATCTTTGCTTTAGACAGTCAAACATCCTTTAAAGAAATTAAAAATCTTAAAAATTCTTTTATATTTATCATTCTTTTTGCCATTTCTGGAGCTCTGTATGGCTTTGTGTAGAATTAAATTTCCATCTGGTATCATACTGTCTCTGTCTGAAGAACGTCCCTTCATTTTTATGGTGCAGTTCTGACAATGAATTTGCTCAGCTTTTGTTTGTATGAAAAAGTCTTTGTTTTGCTTTCCCTTTGAAAGGTATTTTCACTGGCTATAAAATTCTTGGTTAGCAGTTTTGTTTTGTTTTGCTTTATATTCCTTAGTATTTTAAAAATATCACTCTGTTATATGCCAGCTTTCAAAGTTTCTGACGTTAAACCTCCGATATTTCTCATCTTTGTTTCTCCATATGTAACGTTTATTTTCTTTGACTGTCTTCGAGATTTTCTCTTTGGTTCTTTAGTGGCTCAACCATGATCTGACAAAGTGTGTGTTTAATTTATCTTTCTCAGAGTTCTTTGAGCTTTTTGGTTTTGTGACTTGTTTGACTTTCATTAATTTTGGAAAATTCTGGTCATAATCTCTTGAAATATTTCTTCTGTCCCATTCCCTTTTTTACCTTCTGGGATTGTATTTGCAGATATGTTAGACCATTTGATATTATCCCACATGTCTTGGGACTTCTGTTCTCTTTCTTGTCTGTGCCTCTACTCTTTTTTCTCTTTGTTTTTCAGTTTGGATAATTTCTATGGATTTAGCTTCAAATTCACTATCTTTTCTTTTTGTGCTCTGTCTAGTCTGCTAATGTATCAATTGAAGGAATTTTTTACTCTGCTATTATGTTTTTTATTTCTAGCATTTTCATTTGACTCTGTTTTGTAGTCTCCATTACTTAGCTGAATTCCCTGCATTTGTTCATGCAAATTGTCCACTTTTACCCTAGATCTTTAACATATTGATTGCAGTTATTTTTAAGCCCCTCCTGTTAGAGCCCACGTCTGGTTCAATCTGGGTCTGTTTCTGTTGGCTATCTTACCTCTTGAAGGTTTTTTCCCCTTGCTTTTGTCTGTGTGTGTTTTGTGATTTTTGATTGGAAGAAGGACATTAAGTATAGAAGAATAGTAGATACTGAGGTAAAGTGTGTTTGTGCTTAAAATCAGCATACTTCTTCCTCTGTCAGATCATTATTGTGTGGAGTTGAGTCAATCTAGTCCCTAGCTGAGTAGCATTTGGGTTTTGTTGTTGCCATAGTTATACGTAGTGCACCACAGACTTAAATCCCTTCTCTGGTGGGCTGCCACAGTCTTGTTCTTTGTGTGGGCCTCGGCTGCCTGAGGGTTCTTCAGTGTTCCTGTTCTAGCTTTAGCTTCCAAAAGTTCCTGCACACCTCTGTAAACTGGGGGGGCCCTCTCCACGATCTGCATTCCTTCAGTGGCCGACTACCGTTGCTTGTACCTCGTGCAAGACCTGGGGTGAGATCGGGGGCTGGTTCTCATCTCTCCTAGCCTAGCCTCAGTCTTGGGCAGGCTGTGTATATCTGTACATTCAGGTGGGGTTTCAGTGTTCCCGCCTCCTCCACTGGCAGCCAGATTTTGCTGTAGATCTTTAAGAGCGTCTTTGTTGGGGGAGAGTTTCCTGCCCCGTCCCAGAGGGAGGCTTCCAGGCTCCTGTTTGGGGCAGAGAAAGCTGCATTTTGTCTCTATGTCTTCTAGGGAGGCAGTGAGTCTTTGCCTGTGTCCTGGGGTGGGGGTAGGGGTTTTCTGTCCCTTCCTCAATGGTTTAAGACTTTTTCTTAATATGAGAGAAAACTCTGAGAAGAGGGGTTTAGTGCATATGTGCCAACGAAGGGAGCTCACACAGGTCATCTCTCCTCCCCTAGCCTTTCTCGTAAGCACCTAGTAGTGGCCAGTGGAAAGGACCTTATGAGGGATTGTGGATTCTCTTTGTGTCTGGGGCTCCCAGGCATTTAAAAGCCTCATTGTAGCCCACTCACACTTGGTCTCTAAGAGTTTGTTAAAATTTCAGCTTTTTTCTTCTGACTTGTGTTCATGATATCTGCCTCTTTTTCCCCATGCACTGCCAAAAGTGAAACCATTAGTATGTCTGATGTCTCCTAGGAGAGGCTTGTCAACATTCAGAATTCAGTTTACCTAGTTGCCTTGTGACATCAGTTCAAGAAAATGTGAGATTTATAGATTATCCAATTTTTTAAAAAAATCGTTGTTATAGTGGGAGCAAAGATCTGTTGAAGCTTTCTACATCCTAAATGGAAGCAGAACTCCCAGGCAGAGGAAACTGGTAAAATGACTCCTGAGGCTTTTTCTCAAGCTCTGAAGAATGGCAGTGACTTGGTTGGGAGCCTTGAAGCTGTGCATTCAAAGGAGTATTTCTGCCTCATCTTTTCTGTATTTCTCTAAACTCACCCCCTTGTTTTCTCTTATATTTACTATGCATTCCCTTCTCAGCATCCTTTGAAAAAGGAGAGAGCATCAGTAGAATTGGCTGCGCCAGGCATATAGACACCAATAAAGAGTGCATTTTAATAGATTTTTTAAATTTAAAAAAATTCAACTATATTATAAATTCTTCTCAATTGTGTTTTTTGCGTGTGTGGTACCTGCTTTGTGAGCTACCTCAGGGGTACATCTATTGGGCTTGGCTTTTGGGAAGAGCAGAGAACTATCATAAAACTTACTCCATGCATATACTAAAAGAGGTGATAGGTTTGCTTAGCAAACACATGGTAGTTTTCAATGATGATATTATCCCAGAAAATAGATGAGTAATGCCAGAAAATAGATGAGTAATGCCGTTACACAATACTTGTGGATAATTATTTGCAGATAATCCATGATTCCATCTCTGGAAGACATTATTATGCTCTGAAAAATTTTGGACTATTTGGTACTTACTATTTGCATAAATTTTGTGCTTTCTGCCCATTACATTATTTCACACCAGCAAGACAGATGATATGCTATGATAGAAATGAGAACTTCAATGAGTAGACTGAGAGGAATTTGGGTTCCCTCATGGATTGGTGAAGTAGTCCGACTAGACACCCATGTAGGATCATTACTTTTTTGTTAAGTGAATTTAGCTGTGTTTGGTAGGTTTTCTACAGTACGATGCTTACTGGAAATTTGAGAGAAGTTGAGGATGGGTTAATCTCTGTAGATAAAGGTTTGAATATGTTTTTTAATATAACAATTCGTATTTCAACATTTTAACGGTAAAACTACCATTTAAGGGCTCAACATAGAGATGCCAATGACAATGATAACAGGAACAGCAATGCCCTGTCTGGAAGCTGAGGTGGTAAGGGTGGAATAGCCCAAAGAGAGCTTGATGATCACTTTGCTCAAGTTCCTTCCCTCTCCCTAGAAATCTTGTCGTCATCTTCCCTTCGGTATCTTTTCTGCCTTGGTCTCCCATCCTGGTCAACCACACCCGTGTCCACCAGGCCCCAGCCTGGAACTGAGAGGTGTCTTTTGCTCTTAATTACCTTGTTTGCCAACAGCTGTACCAGCAGACAATTCTTATTGCCTCTTCTTTCTCTTCTTAATATCTGTGTTCTCTCTCCTTCCAGCCCATAGTTCAAATTATTGCTGTTTCTCATCTGTAGGTAGAGTGGCCTTCTGATTGGTCTGCTTCCCTACATTTCAGACTTCTCCAAATCCTCCTCCATCATCCGCCAAAGTGACCTTTCGAAACTGCAAATCCAATTATGTGACCGTCTTACCAAAAGTTTTGTTATTTCCCTCTTAACTACAAGATGGAGTTCAAATTCCTTATCCTGGCATAAATGCCCCCCATCGTCTGGCCCCTGAGTGTATCCTCAGCATCTTCCCTCGCCATGACCTCCAACCACCTCCCCTGCTGCCAGCTAAGGCCCAGCTAAGGGACCCTCAGCCTTTCACACCTCTGTGGCTGGTCCTGCTGGCCCCTGGGCTACTCTCCTTCCTTCCCTCTCCCTGTTGAATTCCTCCTGCCTTCAGGGATCAGCTCAAGGCCTACTTCTTTGGAGAAGCTCTGCCTGTCTTCTCCTCTTTCTCTCTCATCCTCTACCCTCAACATTCTCTTCTATGAGCTACCGGTGTAGCCGGGAAGGCTCACCTTTATCAATGGCTCATAACAACTTAGTGCATCTATTGGTTTGATGTCCATCATCTCCTCCTGGTGTGTGTAAACCTTTGCCCCTTTGCAGGGGGCAGCTGAGTGAGGTTGGGGACAGGGCTTGTGTCTTATTGCAGTTTTTTATCTGTATCTTGTCATGATCCTTCATGCATATAAGTTAGCAAATGTCTATTAAATAAATGTAGGTTGCCTGATGGAATACGGTTTTCTGAGATCATGTCTTATGCTTTCGAGTAGCAGAGGACAGAGAAGTGGCACTTTGGAAAGTTTGATGAGATGAGGCGTGGATGTGGCATATATATGCTGTTAGAGCTTTCTCCTGGCATTTCAGGGTCAAGGTCAAAGTGGGCAGTTAGTATTTGTGAACCCTTGGGGTAGAAAGCACTGTTACGGCCTCTAAACATCAGTGTGACCTCATATGCTCTGTCCCTTCCTTTATGGGATGTTTCTGAGTCATTTCGTTCTTTACAAGACTTTCAGCTGTGCTTGTCATGCTTATGAAGCCCACATTTCTCTCTCCAGACCACAGTCCTTCCTCAGAATCATTCCTGTTTCTCCAGTGGCTTCTTAGGCAATTCCACTTGGATGAGTCATACAGGTACCTTGACTACGGACAACCCAAACTGAAGTCACTTTTTCTCTTCCTTTCTCATCCCCTGCCCCGGACACTTTCCCATGCTCTTTGCCCCTGGGTTGATGCCATCATTATTAACTTTCTCATGTCATCTAGACCTCTCAGGCATCTTTGAGCCTTTCCTTTGAGTCCTTCTCAGCAGTCCACTAGTCACCGAGTCAGGCCCATTCACCTCTGAAACCTCTTATATCTGCCCCTTCCTTGCTTAGATAATTGCACCAGCTCCCTGGCAGGTGTTCTTGCTCCTGGTTCTCCCCACTTCTCAGGCCACCTTCCAACCTTCCATTAGCACCATCCAAGGTACATAAGGCTCAGAGTTCTTCTTGGAGTATACAAGGCCCTTCACAGTTGGCCACATTGGGTTTGCTCTCTGCTCCTTTGCAGTGTAGACACTGTGCTTTGGTCTTAAGACTCTTTCTTTCTCCTGAACACAGTGTGAGCTGCCTGGACCCATCCTCTGCTCTTGCTCTGCTATGTTCCTATTCCTGCAACACTTTCTTCTCATTTCTTTGCCTTGAAAACTCTGACCTCATATTTAATATCCTGTTAAAATATCACCGCTCCCCCTGCATGAAATCATCCTGACTTCCCCATCAAAGTCAGTGCTTTCCTTCTCTTCGTGCCAGGAAACTTGAGTATGTACCTCCGGTGAGAATTTATCACACAGTATCGCAATTTCTCTCCGTTGGTCTAGGAAGTGCCTGGGGACAGGGACTGTGTCTTGCTCACCTAGGCACCCTCAGTGCCTTGCACAAGGCCTGGAAATCACAGGTACTCAAATATCTGAACACAAGTGTGAATTAGAAAGATCAAAGACTTGTGGGGTTGGCGGTTGCAGGGAGAAAAGGGGGCTGGCGGTTAGGAAGAGAAAGTGCAGGAACAGATGAGGGCCCAGCTTGCACTGAGGTGTTTATTTGTTTTTGATAATGAAACCTTGGGAGAAGGGGTAAAAAAGAAAACATGGTCCTTAACTAGTCACCTTTTTCTATTATTCCTCTTCCTGGGGATGGAGCCAAGATATATTTAGAAGGGGTCTAAATTTTCTTGGTAAAGTTTATGATTCTAGGACAAATCAAAAAGGTTTTTGCATTGTATGCATTTTTTTTCTGGCACATGGCTTAGCAATTACACTCTGCAGGTCCGCAAGGACTCTTGCAGTTCCAAGATTCTGCGAAATCGTCTCCAGTAAGTCTTTGTAATAGGGAAGTCCAAGACAAGATGTTGCTTTTCAAGGTGTAAAGGAATCCATACAAACCTATGCTGTGTATGCTATTACCTGGATTGCTAACTACAAGCCCGTTACTGGCTGATAAATTTAATTCATGGCACCAAAATGGGGTGACGAAGAAAGCAAAGCCAAGGTAGGCAGGTTGGGAGTCCGAAATCAAAGTCAACAGCGAAAGAAAGATCTGAAAAGAATGACATTCTAGCTCCTCATTTCTTTTCCTTTCAGGCTTTATGGCACTTGGAAGAAACAAAAGCTTTACAGAGAAAAGGCTGGTTTGGCAGAGAAGGCTGGCTTCCCCCTTCAGCTCACTTTCCTGTCTTCCTGGCTCTTTTCTCTTTTGAAACAAAGCACTGAAAGGGCCTGCGTTAAGGCTTCACCTCTCCTCTTCCTTCCTCTCTCTTGCTTCTCTCGTCTATCTCCTGAATAGTTCTGGAGAAAGCAGCATTTACAAACGTGCTGTGCTGTGCTGGGTGCTGAGTCGGCCCTTCTCTCTCTCTGTCTCTCTCCCCGCTCCCTCTTTCTCCCTGATGTAATGTCTCTGAGTTTGTCTGGCTCCAGCTGTCCTCCCCTTGAAGCAGAAAGTGAGGGGGGTAAGTTTGGGGAGACAATCTTGACGTTATTCATAAGGCCGCATTTCGTTCCAGCAACTCTGTTGGATCCACGATAGTGCAAATCTTCAACTGTTCCCCTCTCTTGGAGGATCAAATTTACAGTTTTCTCCTGGCTGTTCTTCATGGTGAGACACTTGAAATCCACAGGCAGACTGAGCCAACTGGGCAGAAAGTGTGGAATTCTGCAAGGCTGCTGAATGAAGTCAGGGACCAGCCTAGCTAATTTGCTGATTTACTCAACTTGACCCAAATGAATTTCTGTGTAAACAAAATTTATGAAGAAGTCTTTGAATAATTCTATTAAATGAAATGCCGGGCTTTTATTTTCCATTTTATTACATTTTCTGAACACTGTGTATTCCAATCATATTGAAACATTTTGTTTTCAGGCTCTGTAGAAAGTGCTGATGGTTGAACCTCAAAAGAATTGAAGGGTTAGTTCATAAATGAATAAAAAGCCAGCGGCATTTATCCAAAGTTTGTTTAACTATCCTAACCTCATGGGCCTGTAAAAATTCAACTGAAAATCATTGAGAAGAGGTTTTCCCATGAGATCCTTTGGCACTTTCTGCTTCTGCTTGGATCAGAAATACCATGAGAGTATCTTTTTTTTTTTACTTGCAACATTTCAACACTCCTAGTTCCATTTGCAGATGGAGAAGAGCAGAGGGGGGAAAAAAGGGAATGGGAGAAAAACATGGTTGAACTTTTCTTAACCTAGAAGTTATTGCAGCTTTTACATGAAATTTCAAGCCAAAACATCCCCGGTTGAGGCCAATTGCCTCTGCCTAGGAAACCTCCCAGTCACAGGGGCCTCCTCCACCAAGGTTCTGGTTGAAGATGGCCGTTTCAAATCAAGTCTAGGACATCTGACGGTGGAACTCAGCCTCTGGCCTCACCACCCATTAGCCCAACCTCTCAGGGTGTAACAGATACGGAAATTAAATCATTGATCCAACTAGACCAGTGCTCTGGTGTTCATGGAATAGCGTATTTCGTATCAGTCCTTTAGAAGGAGAGGTTGTGTGAATACATGGATTGCAAAACTAGCCACAATCCTCATATCTGTAGAGACGGCAAGAAGATTAGTGATTGCCTCACACAGGGTTGGGGGAGAGCTGGAGGGAAACGGGAGTGATTGCTAATGGGAATGGGATTTCTTTCTGGGGTTAAGAAAATATGCTAAAATTGATTGTGGGGATGATTGCACAACTCTGTAAATATACCAGAAACCATTGAGTTGTACCCTTTAAATGGGTGAATTGTATGGTACGTGGATTAAATCTCAATAAAGCTGTTATACTAAAAGAAAGAACCACAATCCTTCACTCCTCTCTGAGCCCACGCCCTTTGCAATGTGACTTTGCAGCTCTTCCCATCAAGGAATGGGGTCTACTTTCACATCTGTTGACTCTGGGCTACCTTGTGGCTCTTGTTGGCCCATAGAACATGGCAGAAGTGACAGTATGCCAGTTCTGAGACTTAATTCCCTCGAGGCCTTGCATGCTTCTGCTCACTCTTTCTCCACTGTCTTCACTATGAAAATGCACCTGGGCTAGCCTCCCGGAAGGTGAGAGAACCTGTGTGACAGAGCTGAGTCATCCCAGCTGAGGCCATCTCAGCCCACCTGCCAGCTGCCTGCAGATACATGAGCGAGCCCAGGCAAGATTAGCCAAGCCTGCCCAGAACAGCTGAACTGCTCACTGAGCCATAGATGCATGAGGCATAAGAAATTGTCATTTTATGCTAAGCGTTGGGGCAATTTGTTCTGCGGCAATGCCTGACTGATACGTGTGGCAATCTCTTTGAGACTCTAGCAGCATGGGAAGAGAAAATGGCACAGGTTGCACTAGTTACCCACTGGGACCATAACTTCACTCCAATTTTTAGTCTTTGACCAAAACTTTCCAATTCTTTCATTTTTCCTGAAATAGTAATGAAACTCATCCTTGGATAGGTCAGAGGTGTGATCATTGGACACTTGCCCTTAGATGGCATGAACATCACATTAACATTTTAGGACCTTCTGGAGAGGAAAGTGCTGGGCTGGTTGGAGCACCCAGCCTTCCCATCAACCTGGGAGGGGCTGTGAAGCATTTTCATCACAAAAGTAGGGCCAGCTGTTATTTGTTACACATGGGTCACACCTACAGCATCCTGATGTGGCTGACATAGCCCACTCTTGTGTAATGGGGGGAAGTCAGCTTGAAAAAATGTAAACAAGATTCACGACCCTCACACAGCAGATGTTTTATGGAAGCCCCCACTCCATTAAGTGTCTTGGGATGGCTGGGGAAGTGGAGGGAGAGCCTGCTCCCAAGGAGCCTGTATCCTGCCAGGGGCAGGGCTGTGGAACAGGCTCAGGCAAAGGGCTGAGAGAAGGGAAGGGCGAGGTCAGAGGTGGCTGCATGGGAGAGGCACACTTCTAAGGAGCTGAATGATTTTTAAGTTTTTGAATTTTGTCAAGAGTCAGGTAGAAATGACCTGAGCCAAGGTCCAGAGACAGATAAGAATGGGGAGTACATATATGTAGGAAAGCATCCCACATGGACGCTGCCCAGCAGAACTTTCTGCATTGCTGGTGTGGCAATTGACATTAGAAATGTGGCTGGTATGATTGAGAAATCAAATTTTAAATTGCATTTACTTTTAACTAATTTAAACTTAAATAGCCACACATGACCAGTGACTAGCATATGGGACAGCTCAGCTCTATGCGAGGTAGAGATGAACATTTTCTTTTTTTGCTGTAACAAATATTGTACAGCTATTTTTTTCAGAGAAACACTGGGCTGTGATTTAGTCACAACTAACTTCCACACTCCCAACCACCCAAATTTCTTCTGTCTGTAAGAGATCAGCTCAGTGGGACCCAGCACCCACATGTTCAACAAGTGCGTGTCATCATGGACTGTTCTCCATGTGCAAGGTGCTCTGCTTGGCAAAACACAAAACAGGAGAAAAGGGTCGTGCAGTCCCTTTGAGTCTGGCGGTTTAAAGCTTACAAAACTGCAGGAGTGGCTTTGATAACATTTTGGAGTAAAATTATTTAAATTAGAAAATGATGAATTTACAAGAATAAGGAACTTGTGCATTTAGAGAAGGCTCGTCTTAATTCTGGAGGTTGGCAGGTTTGATTTCTATTGTCATTGAAGATGATGTAATTGTGCCTTAATAAGCGAAATTATTAAAGGATTTATGCGCTTTCATTTGTGAAACCCAGGGAGAAAGGTCAATAAGGACTCCCCCCTGCAAATCTCCAAAGAATTTGAATTTAAAATGAATCTCATTCTATAAGGAAACATGTAAAATCAGAAAGACAGAAAGCAACCGAAAAAAAAAAGGAAAAAACCCCTTAATTTATGTTGACTTCATTATTCTCTAGATTAAAAGCAGCTCAACATAAAATGAGGACTTTGAGTTCAAACTTTTAAGGAATTCCCATATTTGCATCAATTTTTAAAAGGTTTTATAACTAATGAACTTGGATTTCTTTTGGCATGGCATAAAATCCATTTGTACAGTTTTTAATTAAGAATGCAGCCTATGCAATTAAAATTAAGGGTAGGGACTTCATCTGATGTCCTATGAGAACCCCAGTCGAAAAAATTATGGTAATGCTGTGTGTCCTAAAAGCCTTCTCTGGGTGTCACAAACACGTGGTGAGCAGTCACCCCCACTGCATGATGAGGATTTGCTTAAAGTTGATAATTAGGAACATTTAATTTTGATGTTTTAGGGCCTGTTTACCAGCAATCTCCCTGGCATTTGTTGTGGGCTTGGGAAGCAGGGCCAGGATCATCTAAAATTGAACTCAGAAAGTATAGACTGGGTCAAATTCACAAGCCATAATGCAAATACTACAGTTTTTACATAGGCAGGGGAATTCCTAATGTAGATTTTAATATTTAAAGTTACCACTGCCATTATTGAGAATATTAAGATGCTTTCATGTCAAACTGATTAAAATTACATTTGGAATAATGAATGACATGTAATGTACAAATACCACTCACTTCTGCTTTTTTTTTTTTAGTATAAACAACTGTAACGGAAAGTCTTCCAATGTAGTCTTTGGGGAGAGTTGGAGCGAGGCGGCAGAAACCCGGGGCCAGCGGGTCCTGTGAGGTGGTCTGCTATGGCCTTGTGAGTCACAGCTGGCTGAGAAGGAGACTCAACGGGAAACTGAACTCCTGGAACTCAGTATTCCTGTTCTTCCTAATGTCTGGAAGACTGAGGATGCCTGTTAAAGGAGGTTTTTATATCTGGCAGCAGGAGACAGCCCAGGTTGCGGGACTCTGAGGCCCTTTCATTTCTTTAAGCAGCTAGGGTGCAGCTCCACTGGTATGCTGTGGGATGCTCCCTCTCATCAAAGCCGCAGCAGGTCCTTATCAAAATCATCTTGGTTCCATTCTCCCAGGGTGTAGGTCACATACAAAGCTGTGCTTCTGGCGTTTATATTCAGAACGCAGATGTACCGGCCTCCCCAGGTAGCCCTCACAGTGAGGAAGGTTAGTTGAGAGCCAAGCCTGGCAAGGAGTCCCCTCCCGAGTGCTGGCAGCTCTCAGGGGCTTCCTTGAGTCTCACCAACCCACCATAATTCCCCAGACAAAGCACCAGGAAGAACCTACTGGCTCCTGCCTGCCCCCGTCCCCAGTGCAGCCCACAGAAGCGGGGAGGACTGTGCTCCTCTGCAAGAGGTCTAGGCTTGCTTGGGGGGACTCCAGCATACGAGATGAGGACGCCTGCAGTGCCTCCCGCCACCACTCCTCCATCAGCCTCTCTTTTATCACCAGAATGACCTTTTTTATTATTATTACTAGATTTTGTTTTTTAAGAAAAGTTTTAGGTTTACGGAAAAATGAAAAAAAGTGCAGAGTTTGCATACACTCTCTCAGCCTGGCCCCACCCCCTAGATCCTATGGGTAACGTCTTGTGTTAATGTGGCACCTTTGTTAGAGAGGATGAACCAGTGGTGACACGTTATGATTAACTAAAGGCCGTGGTTTACCTTAGGGTTCCCTCATGGTGTTGTACATTCTACGGGTTTGGACAAATATATAACGGCACGTATCGTATCCACCATTACAGCATCATACAGAATAGTTTCCCTGCCTTAAAAATCCTCCATACTCCACCTATGCATCCCTCCCTCCCCCTAAACACAGGGATGGGATCATGTTATCCCCTGTTTAAAACTGTTAAATTCAAAGGGCTTCCTGGCGCCCTCCCCTACGGGTACAAGCCGATTCTATTGCTGCCTCTTTCCTTCACCTGGAAGAGTTATTAAAGAGAGCACAACTCCATAGCTGAGGGCATTAAGAACCTTCATGCTCTACCTGGTCCCTGCCTGCCTGTCTGGCCGCATCAATCCCACATCCTTATATCTAACGAAGCGTCCTGGATGAGGGCACGGGCTTTGCTCTCAGACATACCTGGTCTGGAACCCATCTCCTTCACTCTCCAGGTGCCTGACCTTGAAAGAATTAACTACTGTCAACAACATCGTAAAATATTAGTGACACACTGGGAAGGTATTTGAAACAGAAGCAGCAAATGTATGCTAAACATAAGAATAGTCTGTGCATGTTTCTTTTATTCATTGAACAAGTGTTTGCTAAGTGCTTACTAACATGCCAGGACATCAGCACCCAGGCATTAAGATGTCAATATCATACCCATTATCTCAGAAAGTCTATATCTCCATTGACATATAGAAATAAAAAAAAATATGTATTTACAATTTCTTTCCAGAAAAGTCATGCCAATTTAAGTGCCTACTGAGAGAGTACTAGAATACCATCTCTGGTTCACTTATAACCACTGATTCTTTTGTTAAAATATTTGCCAATCTGATATACAAGATAGTGTTTTGTATTGACTCACATTTATTAGATTCTGAATGATTTTCACGATTATTACTCACTGATTTCTCCTTTGAATTACCATTTTGAGCAGATAATGCTATCTGCAAATAATAGCCTTTAGATTATTCCTTACATTTTAAAACTAGTTTATTTGGATTGCATTGACTAAGGCATCCAGCACGGTGCTCAGGGTCTGGGGTATCCTTTCCTCCTAACTGATAGTAAGGGAAGTGCTTATAATAAGTTGCCATTGAGAATTATGCTTGCTGTGTATTTGCGGATGATCTTTTTGATTAGGTCAAAGTTTCCTTCTACTTCTTGTTAGTTCAGAGTTATTTGCTTAACATGAGTAGTGGTTTTATTCATTGCTTTTCTGAATCTACCGTAATGATCACATATAAAGTATTTTTTTTCTGCTAATTTGTTAATGTGGCATATACATTTATAGATGTATCACCAATTTTACACTCCTGGAAAAAACCTGAGTTGACTTCATGTTTGATTGTTTTCTAGTCCTTATGACTGTATAAAATGGGGATTATCTGTTCTCGAAGGTTTGGAAAAATTCAGCCGTAAGGCTATCTTTGCTTCTAAAACTATCCAGGAGAGTGTCTTTTGCGGCATTAGATGTTTACTAACAATTCAATTTATTTAGTGGTATAGGTTTATTCAGATTTTTCTACATTTTACTAACGAAATATATTTTTTTAATGTATTGGTAAACATTTTCCAGAACGTTGTACATTTCATCCAACTTTTCAGATTTACTCACATTACATTGTTCAGAATATTTTGTGTGTGTACTTAAGCCTCCTTTCTGTTCTTGATATCTTTAATTTTTGCAGTTTTTTCCTCTTGTTTGTTCTTGTTGGAGTTTTTGTTGCTGCTGTTTGTTTTTTTCTAATTAATTAGTCTTTTTAAAGAGCCATCTTCAGATCTGTTTACTTTATTTCAGTTACATTTGCTCTTGGTGTTACTATTCCTTTATTCTATTTTTTTATTTATTTCAATATTTCTTTCTTCTAAATAAATGTATTTAAGACTATAAATTTGCCTCCAATTACTGCTTTAGATACATCCCACAAATATTTGTACATACTAGAGTCCAGGGTCTCATTCCAAATATTTTATAATTTTCATTGCTGCAGTGTGATTTCCTCCTTAAACTGTGGTTTGTTTAATGAATCTTTTATTTTTCAAAATGTGTTTTATCATAGTTTTCTAATTAAATTGATTGAAATATCTTCTTTATTGATTATTCTTATCATAACAAAAGGTCTCTCTTTTTACCTTCAATTTTTATATTTTCTATCTCACTAAACAATTTTCTTTCAGTTGGTATTTCCCTGAGATGCATTTTTCCATTTCTTTACTAAAAATATTTTTGATTCATTCTGTTTTTGTTGTATATCTTTTAAGAAGCATATATGTATTTATATTTTAATCTGGCTGATGTTCTGATTTTAATATGTGAGTTTATTCTATTCTTTGCAGTAATGGATACATTTAGGATTATGACTGTCGTATTTCTTGGGTCCTTTTTATTAACGTTTGTCTTTGTGTGTTTTCTCCTTTCTATTTTCTCTGAGGGGTTTCAGATTTTTTCTCTATCCTTTGTATTTTTCTCTGCTGGTTTGGAAGTTACAGATTGCCCTCCTGGTTCTGTGGTTATCACTAACTGTTTAGAGTTTATTTAAAAATTATGTGAACGTGAATGTGGAGTTATTTCATATCTCCATCTGGCTCCTGAACAAGGCTAGGATTTCAGCATGTTAAGGATCCAACAGCTAACTTCCTGTCCCCTCCCTTACCTTCTCTGTAAGGTTTTCCAAGGTTGAGTTCACCATACCAAATTCACGTAATTAAGTATTACTTCTCAATGTCAATAATTAGTTAAGTTTACCAAGTATTTTATCAATATTTCTTGAGCCCACCTCTTCTCTAGGAGCTTGCTTTAATTCTTGCTGAAGACAGACATCTAGCAGACCTTTCAGTGAGGGGCTTTGAGTGGCAAATGTTTAGCCTTTGCTTTTCTGAAAATATCTATTTTTCCATCAGTTGACCCACGTTTGCTCTCAGAACTTTGGCGATTGTCCCCATTATGCTCAGGCTTCTTCTGTTGCTGTGGAGGGCTTCCCTCTGTCCTTGATGTCATCAAGATTTCCAAGTGGTTCTTTTTTTTTTGTGGCTGCTTAGTCTCCTTTGAAGTTTTCCTTTTTGTTTCATAATTTCTTGTCTTCTAAAATTAGGTATTATTTTTTCTTTGCATATTGAGGATTCTAAACACACTTATTTTAAGGTCTTTTTCATGTAATTCTGTTGTTCTCATTTCATCTGGAGCAAATGCATCTCCACTTTAACGATTGTGTTGTCTGCTTTTCTCAGCGCTAGGTTTCTGCAAGTGTTTCCTGGAACTTTGTGTTTATGGATCCTGAGAGAGAAAAGAGTGCTCTGTTCCTCCCCTGCTCTCCGCCCAGTACAGTAGCTTGTCTGTAGTCTGCACTCGGCTTCCTGGGTCCCAGCAGGTCACTGTGCCCACCAGAGCCTGGCTCAGTTCTGGGCACAGGGCTGGGTTCCGATTTTTCTTCCTCAGGCCCTAGCTTCACAGGAGATGCAGCCATGAAGGTTCCCATCAGCAGCAGCTTTGCCAGCCCCCTTTCACAAATGGGGACCCCCTTCCAGCCCCTGGGTCCAGCAGGTGCCTCTGCAGCCCATGCAGCATGGTTAGCTGACCAGCCCAGCAGCTCCCGCTCTGCCAGCACAGGGTCTGCAGCCTGAACCATTTCACCACTGAGCATTCCTGTTCTGGGGCTAAGGAGACACGGACCTGGTTTTGTGTGTGCCTGTGTCTTTTTATTTTTCCCTCTTGTGTTTTGTCTGTCATCATCACGTCTTTGCAACGGGCCAGGCAGGGGCTCTAACTGTGAATTTGCAGAGCTCTGGTGCAAAATCACAAGACTTTTCTGTTAGATTTTAATCCTTATTTATTTAACTATTTCTCAGTTCATTTATTAACTTTTAAAATTATAAATAACTATATTGATTACATTTTATTTAAAATTTTATCTATACTCTAGGGTAAATTTCTTAGAAGAAAAAAATGTGTGGGTGTG
>NC_060268.1:180185039-180330281 GCF_021613505.1 Equus quagga | reverse complement strand
GTGTGGGTGTGCATGGAGGTGTGGGTGTGTGGGGCACAGGTGTGGGTATGCATGGAGGTTGGATGTGGGAGGAGGTGTGGAGGCCAGCAAGGGGTTACAAAGCAAGACGACATGCTGCATCCAGTGCTCGGGAATTAAAAAGGGTGATCTAGAGTTTTCTTTTCTTACATATTTGTTTTCTTTACATTTTTAGTGTTTCCTTATGATCATTACAAAACATTTGAAAGACACAGAGAAGCATAAAGAAAATTAGAATAATATCTGATCCTTTCCTTTGATATCTATGCACCTAGTATCCACGACGTACTATTTTATGTCATATTAATATGTAGCGACATGTACTTATCGAACTGAGTTTTATATTTGCATTTATTTAACAAATTCTAGGCTCTGTGTATTTAGTTCTTTATTTTGCTTTTCTTCCTCAACATGTGGTTGTGATCATTTTCTTAGGTCACCAAAAATCCTCTGAAAAAATGTGTAATGGTAAGTTATTTTCCTGTCTTATGAGTGTTTTATAATTTAATCATTTCTTACTGTTGGCTATTTAAGCCACTTCCAGTTCCAGGACATCCAGAACATGTTGTGGAACATTTGGCAGTCCCATGGCCACACGCTGTTGAGCAGCATCAATCCCTTCACCTACTCAAGAGACTGACCGCTCCTTCCGGAGCCCTGGTCAGTGTAGAGCCCGAAGCAATGTCAAGTCAGCCTCATTCTCAGCCTCAGGGACCCCCCAGCAAGTGTTGTAGACTGTGGGTGGGTCAGTGTCCCACCGCAGGTGACACCAACAGGAGCTGAGAAATGGTGGTTGGGAGGAGCCCCAGGGAGCAAAGGTGGGGTGAAGGGAGCATGAGTAAGGAAGCTCTGCTGGGTCTGCCCTGGTCAGCCCATGAAGCCTCATTCTGGAAGCTACTTGTGAGCTGAGCACTAAGAGGTGAGCAGAGCTTGGGAGGGATGACCTTGTGTCTGTGTGGGTGTGTGTGTATGTGCCTGCATGCATGCATGTGTGTGTGTCTGTGTAGGTGTGTGCACAGGCACACACATGATCGTTCCAGGCTGAGGAAACTGCAGGTGAGCAGGTGCTAAGCAAGAAAGTGACCCACAGAACTCCTGTATGGCCCAAGCTGTGCATGAGGTAGTGTGTAGACTTTTGACTGACCAAATAGCTAGGGAAGGGAGACTGATGGGAGAGGAGCCAGACACACAGCAGGGGTAGCCATGCAGACCCTGAAGATCAGACTAAGGAGGATGGAGGTACCATTTAATGTGGCAGCATGACATGCTACATGCTGTTTTTTTCATACCTAAGTCAGGATGTCTTGAGAAAGGTTATAAAGAGGGAGGGATGAAACATGGCACCTGCGAAGGAGCCCATTCAGGCTGTAGAGGAGAGGGGGTGATGGCCCACTGGGGTGGCAGTGCTGGGGGGGCGGTGAAGAGAGTGGGTCCAGAGACCATCAGCGAGCTGATCGCCCAGGACTCATTTGCCTGAATGAAGTCAGTAGAGGAGAGGAAGGGGTACAGATTCTGATTTGAGTGTCTGGCTTGAGTGGGTCACGCTGAGGAAGGGAACACTGGGGAAAATCCATTTGGTGGAAGATTATGAGTTCTGTTTGGGACGTTTGAGTTTTGAGATTAAGGGGACATGCTGAGTAGCATTTGATCCCATGAGTCTGAAATTCAGAAGAGTAGCCCAGGCTGGGACATCTGTGGCTTTGAAAGCCATGGGCCCTAAATGCCGTGGATTGTTGTGAGGAGGGTAGAGTGGAGGGCTGGGCTTGACTCTGGAGGAACTCTTGGCGCAGCAGGAACTCCAGGCGAGGAGGTGCTTGGAGGAGGAGGGCAGGGCAGAGCGAAGGCTCGCCTGAATTCATTCTGCTAAGTCAGTGACGCCGGGCTGAAAAAGTGCTCATGCACTTAGGGGCCCAGAGGTCATCAGTGACTTTCGCAGAGGATCGTGAAGAAGTGGGGAAAGGGAATGGAGAAAAACCGCCAGAAGCCTGTCTGCAAATGGCAAAATGGGAGGTCAGACAGAGCCAACACCCCCAACTTGGGTCCACATGGCCCCCAGCCCAAGCTCTTCCCCACTCACCGAACCTGCAGCCGATGTTCACCAGCCCGAACAAGGAAAGCAAGTAGGAACACGTGTGTGGCTCAGGCAATGGGGGCTTCCAGGTGCAGGAGAAATGGAGGTCAGTCCAATGAAATCACTTGTTCTAAGTAAATGTTCTAAGCCTCCATACCCACCAACGCAGATTATAATTACACCGCTGCCATTTAGTTTGTTCCTCGTTAGTCAGATGAGAAAAAGAACTGAGTTATGGCAGCTCTTATCCTTTGAGAGCCTGGCATACCTCTTGGAGGTAAATCACGCGTTGAGAGAGAAGGAACTGCTTGCGCTGCAGCAGGGCCAGCTGGCATCTGCCAGCATGTGCCACCCGGGCTGGGCAGCAGCTGGAGGGCAGGGCCGAGGCGTCCCTTTGTGCCTTCGTGATGGAAACTCTGGACACGGATACAAAGGAATACAAATTAGTGGCAGAGTGAAAATGACTCTGGCTCTCGCCAGCGTTCCCGTGAGCAGCACATGCAAGCACGCATGCAGGACGAGGTCTCCATCCTGCAGAGGCTCCCTGTGCGGGGCCGTGGTGCTCCAGCCCGATTCCTCGGAGCCCAGGGAATGGTCTGAGCAGAGCACACTGCAGCCAAGAAATATATGGAAACTGTAAATCAAAAGCATAAAATATATGAATGAAGAGAAAATGCACTTTAGCTGTAAGAAGAGACATCTGTTGGGCTCCATATAATATAATTAACAACTGGAACCAAGCTGAAGCGAGGGATGGTTGGTGTCCCCTTGGGAAAATGCCCCATGTTTGTCAGGCTGACCTCATGAAGCCTTGGCAAGAAATTTACAGGATCACCTGAGACCAGTGGGAAGTAAAACACTCATGCCTGTTGGAGGTGATGTTCTCTGTTCAAAAATGTTCACTTGGTCGAAGATGAATGAGAAAGGGCCAGTTTACTTTCTTATAAAGAGCAGCATATCTTTTCTACTCAATTATTCTCTTTCCTTGATTGGATTTTTTCATGGCCTGTTTCTCCTACTGCTTTTGGGAGAAATATGTCTCCAGTTTGCTGATATCCTGCTCTGGGCCATACGTCCTCCTGTCTGATCAATTCAGAACCGCGGTGTGACCTCGCAGGGGCAGGCATGATCCTTAGCCACATTTTTTTCTTTTAGATGAAGAAACTGCTTGAGAAGCAGTTACTCCATTTGCAAGAGCTCCCCCAGCTGATTCGTGAAGGATCTTCAGCTCACACTCGGGCCCCAATCCCAGGACTCACCCCTCAAAGTGAAGCCGTCAAGAAGAAAGCACCTCAGTCTGCTCAGAGGCATTCTCCTTGGACATGGGCAGTGCCCCCAGCATCTTAAGGAAGCAAACTAATTGCACAGTTAAAGCCGATTTTGAGAGTCAAAAGCCTAGATTTTGTATTTACTGCCATAGAGTCAATGTGGGTTTTGTGGCGATTCTGGAAACAGCCTTTGTTCAATTGAAATGACTCTGATAGCCTCTTAAAAATGAACACAAGCATGCACATCGATTTAATTTTACATTTTTCTCTGGGAGTTTTGGAGGAATCTATCTATTTGTTGGAAGGAAGCTTTATGAGGATGGCCTCCATCTCTGTGTTCCTTGTCTTCCATCAAACACCCTGGGGACCTACTTGCTTGGTGAGTCAGAAGCCAGTGTTTCAGGTGCATTTCTGACTTTTCATTCTGCCATCTGAGGCCCTGGATGTTAAAATATCAGTATGTGAACATATAAGTATATGCACATTTATGTTTCATATATAAAATTTACATTGTTTTTATAATTGCAGCCTTTTATAATTTTAGCTTATGTGTAATTGTAGATTGACATTATCAACTGACAGTATTTTGAATGTCCTTTAGTGTCATGACATAATTCCTCGTATTTCTATCATGCCTACATCTAATTTGCATATCTTCTCTTTCTCCCGCAAGTTTAGGGCTCCTTATGCTCCAGCCCTCCTGCCATTGGTGAACCGACCTTTTCTCTTGGCTTCAACAAGGACCAGTTGCTCGAACCTCAAGAATCTCTACTTCCCAAGCTCCAGACTCTGTCCTCTGGTCCGTGGGGAGACATCTTCATCTGGGAGTCCTATAGATGCCTCAATGCGTGAGTCCCAAACTGGACTTGTGCTTCACACCCCACATCTATGCCTCCTTCTCTCAGTTCTTGGCATGCTTGTTCCCCTGATCACCCAAGTCAGAAACTCGAGAGACATCCTAGCCTCCAAATTTTTATTTTTTCACTCCCTAAATATTATCAGTCAACGAGTATCCAGTTGGATACTATCCTATAGGTAGATAATTTAACCAAAGAGTTGGCCTGCTCATTCTCTTTCATAACCCTGTCCTTAGGTTGGTGGAATCACCATGTACCTGTCTTCCAAGTTAGAAGTCTGAGTCATCCTTGATTTCCATTCTTCCTTATGTGCCAAGCTCAGTTATCTCCATGTTCCATAAAATCTATTTCACAAACCAGAACGACACTCGTTCCCGTCTAGACCACTCCCAGCCCTCTTAACTGTTCTCCTTGTACCTGACTTTCCCCCTTAATCCCAACCCCCACACTGCTGCCAGGGATCTAGCTAACATAAAATTCTTTGAAATTTTTGAGGGACACCTTGCCACCTACAAGTTAACGTGGCCAGCTCCAGAGCATCATCTCTCACCTTTCCCGGTCTGCTCTCTGTTCCTCCGTCTTCATCTCCTGCCACATGCTGCTTTTCACAGCACCAAACAGCTCAAAGTGCTTTGGAAAAACCACACCACCTCCAGGCGGTCTCTCAGGCTTGGTATTTCTTTAATACACACTCCATCATCTGGTTAACTCCTCGTCATTGTCTCTAGCAGTGATGATGCCATTCTGATAGCCACACAGCCCTCTCTGTGACCTATACGGTCCTGGGCATATCCATCATTTCACCTGCTGCACTGAATTATGGCAGTTTCTTCATATCCCTGTCTTCTCCATGGTAAGTGAGGTGCTTGTAGGCGATATCTTAATCCTTTTCCTGTCTCAAGGCCCAAATCAGGGCTTGGCACAGGGTAAACATAAAGAAATACTCACTGAGTGAAAGAATAAGTGAGTGAATACAGGATATTTTCCAGACATGTTTCAGTGCAGATGCCTTACCAGGGGGAACCAAGTCATGCAGAGTTGGTCTCTGCTGGCATTTTCGGCTCACCTCCCACAACTCTCCCGTAACCATTCTAAGTTGCCAATGACTTAATGGTCATTCCCTCTTACATTTTCTCCCTCAGTAATCTCATCCACAATCTCTGCTTCGATTTCTACCTATTCTTGGATGAGTCTCAAAGGTGCATCTCTAGCCAGACTTCTCCTCCGGGATCCACATCTGTTGAGCCAGCTGCCTGTTTGGAGCTCTTACTGGTACCTACAAGTCAATGTGCCTCACCTCTGAACTGTCCTCTTGCAGGTTCCCTTTCTCGGTAAATGATACCACCATCTGTTCCTGGGAACAGGCAGAAACAGGAGTCATTCTGGGTCCCTTTCTTTAAATCTCCCCTCACCCATCTCCAATTCATCACCAACTCTGGAAGAATTTGCGTCTCATTTATTCATCCAACAGATATTTGTGAGACACCATTTATGTCCCGGGCTCTCATGTGGGCCTAGGGAATTCAATGGTGAACAAGACCAGTAAGGCCCCTGATCTCCTGGAGTTTACATGAGGGAAGAAATAGTCAACAAATATGTCATTTAACTAGATAGTAAGAAATCCTATCAACACAGTGAAATATGATTGTGACTGGAGGGGAAAGGGCAGTGTGGTAAAAACTGCTGATTGCCCACCCAATATCCACACTCCTTTTCTTCTTTACTAATAAAAAACATGATTTTATTTGGGGGTAGCTATGTGCTTAGCCAAAAACACAGCAACACAATAAAAAATAAGCTTCATTTCCAGCCCTCTTTGCCACAAGCATGGCCATGTGACACAATTCTGGTCAAAGAGACATAAGAGTTGGTGAGTTGGTGTCTGAGAAATGAGTGCCCTCCAGATAGAGGTGCCTTCCTAGGCCTTCTGCGGATTCCGTCTTCTTTTCTGGAATGTGAGCAAGAGGTTTAAACTGGGCAGCCTCAGGTAGCCAGGACTGGCTGAGAGGATGAAAGTCCTTGCCAAGGGTGCCAGAGCAGAAGGAAAAAGAAGTGGGGTTCTAGAGCCACTGCACCAGCCCTGGATGATGGTCTCCAACCTTCTTGCTTTGTGAGAAAAACATGCCCCGACCCCATTTGGCTGAGCCTCTGCAGCCTAGTGGACAGACAGAGAGCTTCTTAAGTACCCAAGAGACTCATCTACATGTCTCCTCCCCCACACCACCAGTAGACCAGGGCAGTGGCTTCCTGGCTGGTGAGCCAGCATCCATGAGGGCCTCCTGCAACCCTTCGCCACACTGCAGTCAGAATACTCCCTTCAAAGTGTAAATTTGATTGATCTCCCTGCTTCCCACAGTTGTTAGCACAAAGACAGAACTCCCTCATGTGGCCTGCAGGGCCTGCAGCGCCCACCAGGCTCCCTCCCCATCTTTTTCCACTCTCCATGCTGGGCTCCCAGCCTCCGTAGACTCTTCTCAGCACTCGTACTCGCCTTGTTCCCTAATCTACTTTCTTCTTCCCTCTCAACTAACTGTGGCTCTCTCCTATCCCTCCTTTAGAACTTAGCTTCACTTCCAGGCCCCCATGGAAACATTTCCTGGTCTCTCTGTCCGCGTTGTCTACCTAACACGTTCTCTCATACACAAGCCTGCATCCCTCCCAAAAAGAACCTTTGGACAGGATATTTTGCATTTGTTTGAGGGACTTTGTGATCATCTGAATGTCGGAACTGTTTTTGTCTCCTATTATAATTCCAGAATCTAGCACAGTGCTCACCCCCAGAGTATCTGTGGTATAAATGGATGCACAAATAGATGAATGCTCTGGCTCTTCTCCATGGGCTGTTCCCTTTGCTTCTCATTTCTTTCTCCTCCTGGGCATCTACAACTATCCTTTAAGATTTAGAGAATCAGTAGATGGTGTTTCAACAAATTAAATGAGACAATGTCAGTACATAATCAGTGCAGGGTCTGACAGAGTAAGCCCTCCATAAAAATCAGCCATCAATGGTAGCCATTCTCTTTGCTTTGAGTCCATTCTCTCTGGACAGAGTTAGGTCTTTCTATAATTCCTGGTCTATTTGTAGAATGTATATACACCCAGAAATGTTTACAGAAACACTCTATCCCTCCCTCTACCAGGCTAGGAATACCTCTAAGAGATGAAAGCATATTTCATTTGTTAGTCCTACATAATCTTTTCCAGCACAACCAACAGATTTTAAAATCATTGGAGTCAATTAATTTTACCTAAAAGAAGACTGCAGCTTGGAAATGCTGAGTTCTCCCATAGCTGGAGGGAAGCGATGGAGCCAGGCCCAGGCTCAGGAGTCTTGACCAAGGCTCTGGTCCTTGTCTCTGTATGTTGATGCCCCAACACTCCACTTTCCAAGATTTACGTATTTTTAAGGAATGTGATGACTAACATAAGGCAATTCTCAGTATTTACACAAAAATTCCTATCTTTGTAATATCTCCCTAGAAGACAATGAATTTTTTTTCTCTCTCAGTGAACTCTAGCCTGTGTAATTATATAGGGAATTAAATTGTTTATCTGAAAATATTTTTTCCCCAGCGGTATCAGTTCTCCAGTTAGTCACGATCCCTTTAAAATAACCCTGGCACGGCATGTGTAGGACAAAGTAGTTGTGAAACCTAAACGTCCTGTGGTTTCTCTCATTTCCATTGACTTGGTGTGAGCACCTCTCACTCAACAGAAATCTACTTCACAGAATTCAGAGCTGGGGGAGTTGAGGAGTCAAGACACCTGGTAGAATAGCCTTCCTTGGCCTGCGGGCGCCATGGAGAGTTGTGCTGCCATCTTGAGCCCACCTCCGTGTCCCTGCTGCCAGTGCCAGTTTGAGCGGCTCACTCCTGTTTCCGAATGAGTTCTGACTAAACGCCGTCAACCATATGACAGGGTCTAACAAATATCAGCACTCTGCCAGGTTCAATAAACACCCTTTTCAGGGTAATGGTCCTTAATGAGGACGCCAGCCATCAGTTAGGTTGGGAACACACTATAATTATTACTGGGCAAAGATGTCTGGAAAGAGACCTGCAGGTTTAAGGATTGGAACAATGTGGGGGAGGGGAGCTCATAAAAAAAAACTGCCTTAGTTCTAAACTTTGTGCTGGTGGGAGGAAAAAAAAAACAACTGAAGTTTTAAGGATTATTTCCAAAACGATGTCTACAATTTATCTAGAGATCTAGGGGTTAAATAGTCACTCATGTAATCTGTGCCAAATTTTATGTATCTATAATTAAGTCAATGAGAGGATCGGAAACTTGCTTGATGGAGCACTTGGCTAAATTGGATCTATTACATGGAGCAAGGAACACCTTCCATCAAAATAATCCTTTAGGGTCTGCCATGAATGTCATGGATGTTTCCATCATAGCAGCTGAGACAGCCTTTGCCCCCAAGGAGCTCAATATATTATGGCTGTGTTTGTGTATAGCTCATCTCCCCAATTATAAGACCGAAACTATTAGACACCACCTTAAAGGTACAGAAAAAAGGTCCATCCCAGCTGGGAGGAGGGCAAGATCACTTTTGGATTGGAGAGGCAGGAAGCGTTCCTTGGAGGAAGTTTCATTTCATTTCATTTATTCATTCAACGCTAATTTGTTGAGTGTGCGCTCTGTTCCAGCTGGCCCTGGAGATTCAGAGATGACTGAGATAGGGCCCTGACTGGAAGATGACAAAGTAGAATGTGGGAGACTTACTCAATAGGTCCTGAAGGATGGTGAGGATTTTGACAGGTAATTGAGCGTGGGGGAAGAGCATTCTGTAAATTGACACGGGCTGAATGATTGGGATGAGAACATTTAGGAGGTTGTCAGTACCGAGAAAAGAACATAACTTTTATTGAACACCTACTGCGCACCAAGCACTGCCACAAATTCAACATATTTTACCTTGATAATGCTACAATAACCCTCTGAAGTAGGAATATTTTTAGCACGATTTTATAGAGGCACAAACGGAAGCTTAGGGAACTGTATTCATCTAAATTCACATGGCTAGCAAGGGGCAGGTGGGGACTGCATTCCCTGCTCTTTCTTCCACCTCTACAAGTTGCCTAGAATACAGAGTATAGATAAGGAAGAGGGCCAGGGGGCTGAGAAGGATACGAAACTGGCTATGGAGGGCCCTGAGTGCCAGCTAAGGAAACTGTTCTCTTAAGTGTGAATTTAAGTCCAATTAGATGAGTGATGTGGTCGGCAGAAAGATCATCAGGCAGAAGAAGTGATGGCGATGGATTGGGGAGGAGCACTGGGAACGGAATCGGGGATGGGAGGTGAGGACAGTTGAGGAGATGGATGAGAAATGCTTAAAGTGGTCCCAGACTGGGGGTTACAGTTGGCTCAGAAATTGGAAGGGAGGCATGGAGGCGGTGACACGGTGAGGGCCATGTGGAGGACAGTACATCCAGGGTCTCGTTCTTTTCCACAGTTGAATCAAGAGAAGCCTCTTGGGTTAGGAGAGTGAAATGGTCCCCCAGGAGAGACGAGCCCTCCTCCCTTACTTGCTTTAAATAGGTTGTTTCTAATTCAAGCCTGAACATACAAGCAAGTTAGAATGACAGTTAGAAAACATAATCTGTGCTTTCACAACAGACAGAATGAATCCATTTTTGGGGAGGTGGGTGGGTGTTGGAAGCTTATATCATTTTTGAAGTCCCTCAAATTACACGTACAAAACTGTTATGAGAACTCCCAGGGGCTTGCAAGGTGCCCACACAAATGAGAGCCCCAAAACTTAAGACTTAGCTTAACAGTGAATCTCGCCCTGACTGTGGGTGTTGGCTTATGGAAGCTCATGCACCTGGGCCAGATGGAGACTGCCCCTACTTGAGACACCGGACAAGCTTCCTCTGGAATGTTTTTCTAGAACGATGATTCTCTACCAGAATCCACTGTAGTCTGCTCCTGATCCTATATTTGAGTTATCCATAGTAAAATATCAGGCCGGCTTCCCTTCGACTGCTAGCGTACTTCTGGGCCTCCTTCCAACCTGGTGTACATTCAGGAGACGGCAACAGATTTTAATATTAATCAAAGCCAAGCATAATTAGGAAAATAAATCTGCTACAAAAAGTGTGGTGTAATATATTCCAAACTCCAAGGGAAACCACAGATGAGTCCTTCTTTGGATATCTAGTGAAACAAAAAAAATGGAATTGTCCAACATAGAATCATTGTCTGGTTTCGGCTGCACAGGCTTGGCCTGGAGAAATGATCTTCATCGAGACGTGGGCCATAACGTTATACATTGTGCAGACATAAGTACAGTAGTTTAATCTTGATATTTTTTCAAACACAGAAATTTTAAATCAGTGTGAACATTAGCAATAGAGTTTTGCAAAAGAAAACAAGAATATTGGTCATCTATGACCACAATCTTTACAATTTGGGTGACTATATAATACAGAAAATAGTTATAGGAGATGTCCCATTGTGACAATTTTCTGAGCCAAATCAGCAATGGCCATCTCATTAAAGGTAACGAAGGGAAACCCCCCTTTCCACCACATGCTAATTTGACGTTGAAATCAGCATATTTCCTGGGAATGTGTGTCAATATTACTGAGAACAAGGAACATCCCCTTTTAGGAGAATCTTAGCATGGTGCTGCATAAGACATTGCTTCTTGACCCAATGTTCCCACCGGTATTATCAATGATGCTATAAGATCTTTAACATATCAATATTTTTAATGAGTTGTTTCTTACTGAAGACATATCAATTGTTAACTTTTTCTTCTACTTGGGGATTCTGCAGATGATTTTAATTACAGTAACACTGGGAAATTAATTTCCTTTCATTCTCCTACAAAGAATTCTCCTATTGGGCAAACCTTGCTATTTCTCTTAATTATTTTTGACGTCACACTGATGACTATTATTTTTCACTACATTAAAGAGCAGAATAAGTTTCTGCAAAAAATGAATTAAATTAATGTAAACAGGTATAGTTAAGTGCATTGTTGTACTCTAAACTGGTAGAGAAATCTGATTGAGAAGGAAAACGTTCAAGTAATTTAAAAGAAAAAAGGTTTAATTATCAAGATTTCTAAGAAAGATGATGATGTGCTCAGTATGGCCCCTAAAAGACGGAGATTGATTTCTTTCTGAAGCAGATATCCAGAACTAGACATCAGGAGCAATTAAAAAATGGTGGTCTTTTGTAAATTACTCCCAGAAGATATCTTGGAAATCTTTCATTTTAGTCATTTCGGTCCAGTGAACCATAAAACCATTATGAAGGAACAAAAATACTAGGGAGAAAATTGAAATACAACAGTAATTAACAATATGAATATATCAAAATAAAAATGAATTGGAAAGATAACGGTCATCACATAGGCAACAGGAAATGAAAACATTAAAACCTTCCCCAGATCAAATCTAAAGTAAAAGACACTCGAGGCAAACAGAGCAGATCAGGTGCTGTTTTCTAAGATTGAAACCGAAAGACTATTTGTAGCATCTCTCAAAATGTACAGTGAAGGTATCGTTGAAGGTTTATTTTTCTTATTTTTAAAAATAATTCCTAGTTTTGCAAAAACACTTTTGCGAGTGTGAGGTACGTTTTCTATTTACTTTTGAATCATAGTTAATAACCCCCATCTCAGATTTTCACTCTTTATTTCCATATGCTAAATGCCAACAAAGAATAATAGAAGAAAATGATGGAACTGTGCTGCTATCACAAACACGGATTTCCCTGTGGGTTCTCTAATACTTTACAGACAAATGTTAAAGATTTATTGCACATGAACATCAAACATGGTTTTACTACAGTTCTCATTTGGATCAAATTGACACATTTTACATTCATTTTAGCCTAATGAGATTCTTTCACTACACATTATATTCTGAGTGACCCCGTACATTAAATTTGTGGCATGGAACAAACCCATTGGTATAACAAAGCCCTATTCTTACTGGTTTCTTAATTTACAAAGGAGAGAAAACAGTTTAGCAAAATCATAAATCTTGAACAAATGAATGTATTAATCGCTACTCAACAGAGAATACAAATACTCTGTAGATAGGTTGTGTTATGCATGAGGTTCGTTTGCAGCATTGATGGCTAAACTCTTCTAGACTTGGATTATAAGCTGAATATTCAACAGTTCAGGCATATTTCATAATTCAAATCGAGGGACTTAGTAAAGACAAGTTACAATCTTGACAAGGATGGAAAATTCGATTTGCACTTTGTTCTAAAATCAGTGCTAATGGACTGCCATGAGTCCGTGTTTACTTTGGTGAACAATTACTTATTTTTAAAAATCAGTCTTATAAAATACTCTTGTTGCTGAATCCTAATGATAAGGAATGCCATGGAAGTTTGCATGGCAGCAACTATAATGCTGTTCCTCAAAGAGGGAGGAGGTGACCTTGAAAGGAGGTGAAAGGAAACTAGAAAATGTTAATTAAAATTATTAGCACTGTTTGAGGTGCTTATCTTGTTTACTGCTAAGGTGTTACTCCCTTCTGCATAATTAGGGGTAATTTTACTTACTTTCAAGTCTGTAATTTTAAATATCACAAAGTTTTATCTTCCAGCATGAAGTAATTCATTATTGGTTTGTATGTAGCTGCTTGATGTTTTAATCAATATATGAAACTTCCACAAGTCTGTTGTAATTTATCTAGAGGTTTTATATATCTTCCGGATGGCAGGTTTTTCATGGTACGCGAATTGAAATCTTTTGTTTGTTTGTTTTGCTGGGTTTTAACATCATTCTAGGTTTTTGATGTGGGAAAAGATTTTTACTTGATCCGTCCTTTTATATTTCTTTATGTCCAAGATTTTACAGGCCAGCAATATTGGCAAAATAAACTTCTTTGAGGTCTACTCTATTTGGAAAGAAAGAACTTCTGCCACTTAATCAAAAAATCCCCCAAATATTTGTACGCGTTGTAAGAAATAAACGTCTTATTGTTGTATTTTAAATCTAAATAGTCTATGCTTTTAGCTGTTGCTAGAAATTTGCATATGCAGCCTAATTTCATATTAAAATTAATTATTGAAGGTCTCAATGTTCAGGAAGTGCCCAGATGACATAACCAGGGTTCTTACGCATAGTTATACTTTAAAATATACTTTAAAAATAAAACTTTCTAAGTTTTCCTACAGAATCTTCTATTTTTTGAAAAGTTTTTCTCAGTGGAAAGTAGAGGAACATATAAGGTTGATTTTTTTTTCATTTATAATAAATTGTGACTTTCTTTTTCTTAAGTAAACTGACAAAAGACTGTGAAGGTTAATTTTTCTCCGTGTAGGTCTGTAAAACAGTCATTAGGTTAAGACACACTCCTGGTACATGATTTTAATTAAACTGTAACAGGGAAATGTTCAGTACTAATATCAAAGGGCATCTTCAATTGATTACTATGTTTTTAGCTCAGTGATTTGCCTGAAGATTTGACTGTTTGGAAACCATCCACAGAAATACCAAGTGGCATCTTAAAGGTGCACAAATGGAGTTCCTGAGAATATCATCCCACCTCTGTTTAGAGTAGCATGATAGTGAAATTCAAAGCTGAATATTCCAGAACAGGTTTGAGATTACCATTCACCGATTCTACAGGGAATCAAGCGCTTACTTCTCTAGGATAAGTGGGAACCAGAGCGAGTTCATGCCCTCAGTCAGAGCCCGGTTTTGTGGATTATTCCCAAGTATGCTGAATGGTCCCTCATGGCTCAACAGAGTTAATGACCCTCCCAGAGAACTTTCTGAACCTGGGAAAACATTGTCCTCCGTTAAGATCCCCCACACGGTGTTCCCATCACACTTGCTCCGTTACGAGTAGCTCTCAACAACCCCATCGGCCCCACAGGAAGAGCCCTTTAAAAAGTGCTGATGAAGCAATCATAGTTACTTAACAAAAGATGTGCAAGGAGCTCCCCCAGTGGAGGCAGGGTGACTTAAGCCTGTAGGAGAGCAAGGCGTGGCACTTGCTCCATCCTCCTGACCCCTCATTCTCTTGCTTTGTCTCCTTGAAGCTGCCAATCCCATGAGTCTTTCTCAGGATCAACCACAGTGGTTTCCTAACTGGACCCAGACTGTTGTCCTCTTACCCTCCACTCTCCGTAGGGCGGTCAAGAGCCTTTCTTTTGAGAGCATACCAGGTCATGTCATGACAATGCTTAAAACGCTCCATGGCTTCCGTCATACAGAGAGGAAAAGCAATGGCTGGAGGGCCCTCTCCATCTCATCTTGTATCCCTACACAGCCCCATCTTACCTGTCTTCTCCTTGTTCCTCAAAAAGTCAAGCTGTCCCCAGTGGGCCTTCCTCCTGTCCCACAGAGCACGCAGACCTCCCCTAGACATTGGCATCCACAGAGAGGCTCCCCAGAGACCCTGAGCAGCGCCCTTGGAGATCTACAGCACGTTCCTTGGCTTTACGGCCATCTCCACACTCAAGACTAATGGCCCCTTGTTGCTCTGTTTCTTTAGTTGGTGTTTGTCTGTAAGCTTCCCTCACCTACCCAGTCCTTCCCAAGGAGGGCCTTGCCTGCCATGTTCTCCATTTTGTCCTTAACACCTGGGAAAGCACCTGGGAAGAGCTCCCTGAGAGTCTGCAGAATCCAATAGCATGATTCAGCACCAGTGAGGCATCTGTGCATGCCGCCTAGCCTGGGTGGAGGAGCTGGGGCCCCGGCCAGCTAGGGCTGTTCCTTGTTAAGAAGTCACCCTTCTTCCCTCCTCCAAGGTCCTTTCCCATATCTGCCTGTGGGAGCCTGCAAGGCCAATGCAAATCTCCCCTTTCGGGAGATTACTCTCAGCGTTGCTCAAGTAATCTCACATGAAGATGTTGTAGGTACCTTTCCTAGGCCACAGCATCACAGTTCCCTGCACCCCGACTGGTAATGGGAGAGGTATCTACACACGGTAGTCACAGGGGCTTGTCCTATTGGTGAGTGAGCTCCCCATGGGACTTCGCCCACTGTAGGAATCAGGGTGCGCTATATAGAACTGAAGCCTGTGGTCCCTTGTGGAGCAGAAGATGGCAGTACACTCAGCCCTCGGTATCCACAAGTTGGGCATCCGTGAATTCAACCGACTCTGAATGGATCCGCAGTTAGTTGAATACGAGGATATAAAGCCTGTGGATACTTAGGGCCAACTGTATTCATTGTACTAGGCCATTTTACATAAGGGACTTGAGCATCTGCCAATTTTGGTATCCATAGGGTTCCTGGAACCAATCCCCCGTGGATACTGAGGGACGTCTGTACTGGGTGACCTTTGCCGGGGCAAGAACTTTGAATTGTTTGCCCAGTAGCAGGGAGGAGAAGAAGGCTATGCATCTGCTCAGTGCCGTTGACCCCGCAGTTGTATGGGCTCCCGATGCTGGTGGCTGATTATCAGGGTTCGCGGCTCAGTCCTAGCTCTGCCTCGGCCGTTGCTTCAGACCCGGTGAGGTCATGCCAACCACCAGGTCTTCCTGCAGGCCCGTCCGTGGACCGCTTTCTACGTGTTCACTAACATCTTGCTCCCTCTGTAATGAAGGTGAGGGAACTCCAGCTAAAGCTTTGCGGGACTTCACAATTCCTTCTCCAACCTAAGAAATCACTTCTCCCTCCCGCAGAATAAACATGGTGCCCTCACAACACGTGGTGTCGGGCTCTAACCTGGGTACCTCCTTCTCCTGTGGTTAGACCCTTGCCCACTACCAAACACTGTTCTTGGAACAATATTAATTGTCAGGAAAATGTGAAAAACCAATGATTGTATATGGTGAGTAAATTGATCAGTTTGAGAGACTGGGGAATTTTGAGGACTCCAGCTACTACTAGTAATAATAATAATATTAATAACAATTCTGAGAGTGATGGGAGCAATCATAGTCACAAGAGCCTTAGATAGTCTACCCATTGTATTGATAAGCAATCAGGCTCAGACAGAGGAACTTGTTGGAAGCCACATTGCTGGAAGTGCCTGACCTGGGATCTGAAGCCACATCTGAACAACTCGTTGCATCCTCTCGCTCCTGCACAAAGACCATCCTGTCGACCTAAGCGACATCAGACAAAACCAAAGGGAATCATTTTTTTAAAGAAACCCTGAGGTTCTGGGGCAGTTTTCTCTTCTCACTGTCTAAACCTCCTACAGATTGAACACTTATCAATATGATGGTGATGGATTGGACACAGGGAAGGCTGGAGAGCCTAAACCAAGTTCCTTTTTGAGTCCATGGTATGTTTGCTCAGAGCCAAAGGCCAAGGGGATTTATATAGTTGTTGGAAGTATTTCCCCCGAGGAGTTACGAAACATTCTGCAATAGCTGTTTTTTATAATAAACTCTGAGATAGATTTGCTTCCAACTTGCTTGCCTGCTTATCTTACTGGTTCACTGTTAATAGTCCCCCGGGAGCTGCAAAAGATGGGAGAAGAGGGGGAGATGCAGGAGACAGAGAGGAAGTTTCAGAGGGAGACAGTGATGACCCAGACCTCAAGCCACTGAGAACATGTAGAGAAGTAACACTTTGTGACCTGGCTCGTTCAACTTCCCCTTCTCCCCCACCCCCAATCTTCACAGAGGCTGTCGACCACAACCACAATATTCTTCAAGAATAAGACAAAACATCATTTTCCTACAAGAAAACTACCTTTCTCCTCTTACCAGTGGTGAACTCTGTCAGCGGGAAATTTCAAGAGCAATGGTGGCCTTCTACATGACCGCCTTCCAGCCAGGAGCCATCACTTGGTAGATGGCCCAGAGGCATCTTTGTGCGTGAAGGATGAGGCCCTTGGAAGGAGATTAAAAAAGAGTCTTTGAATGTTACAACTGGAAAGGAGCCTTGGCGCCATGCACAGACAACTTCCTTGCTCTTCAGATGGAAAACAGAGTAGGGACTTATCCAGGGTCATAGGCCAAGACGTGCTGATTCTGTGCCCTTTAAAAATAGATACTGATTCTTTTTCTAAGAAGTCTTATCTGCCCCATGGTTTTGAACACTCTCTATATTCCACTGACCCCTAGGCGTGTCAACCAGCCCGACTCCTCCACTGAGCACTAGATTCTTAAGTCTACCCATCAGCCCAACCTGTCCCAAACAGAAATCTTGACTTTTGCTCCCCTCCCTATAAATATATATCTCCTCTTTCACTCTCCCCCACTTAGTAAATGGCACCACCATTTATTCTGTTGTTTAGGCCTGAAGCCTAGAAGGAATCTGTGATTTCTCTCTTGCTCTCTCACTTCACTACCATTCCAACAGCAAGTCCTGTGCTGACTCTACGCACGTTTCTATCTCTGCCACCATCAACCCGATTCTAGCCACACCGTTCTCCTCGGGACTTCCAGAAGAGCCTCTGAGACACTCTCTCCTTCCACTCTGGACCCTTGAGTGCCCATCCTGTAAACAGAGGCCAGAGGGACCTTTCCATAACATAAAGCATATTATACAAGCTCCTGCTTAACAGCCCCCTACTGCCCTCCCCTGGCTTCCCAACATTGGCTGGAGAATCTGACTCCTGCCCAGCCTCTGATGGCCTCTGCGGCCATGCCTCAGGCTTCTCCAGCTCCCCCTCAGTGGCTTCCTCTTTGTCCTTCACACATACCAAGCAGTTTTTTCTCAAAACATTCAGTTGGCATTTCTTACACTCACAGAATTTCTCTCTAGAGCTTGTCAGAGCTGGTCCTCCTCATTCTTCATGTCTCAGACCTGGAGCGCCTCCTCAGGGGGTCCTCCCTGACTACTTTCTCTAGAATCATGGACTTGCCACATGACTTCTGCTTTTCTTCTTACCAAGACCATTTCAGAAACTGATGTACCTGGACGTCAGCCCCATCAACTTACAGCAAGACAAGGACTTTGACTCCTTCATTGCTTTACTGCCCACCTGGCCCAGGGCTGGGCTCAATAAATGGGTATGAAATCAATACCGAAAATAATAAGATACCTGACAATATGAAATATACTTAATGTCATGGAAATATACACTTAAAAAGGGTTAGTGCTGCATTTTATGTTGTATACATTTTACTATGATTAAAAAAAATTAGAACCAATTCGATTCCTTCTTGGCAGTCTGCGCTAGAAAGGCTCAGAAAGTTAGTGCCAGAAGGAGAAGTAGAGCCACAGAGAGTGGCCTGATCCACAGATTGGCAGAGTTTGACACAAGGGACTTTAGCATCTGTTGCTAAGGAGATGCTGAAATAACAGATCTCTACAGCTGTGTTGTATGCTAAACAATAAAATATTTTCCAACTGAAAAAGACAGACACCAGAAATTATGTGTTAATATACGTACCCATATTCCATGCTGTCACACAAACTTACCTTTCAGACCATTTCAGTCTCACCGAAGAATTTATAGTTAGCTTGCACAGAAATAACTAAGACGAAATACATAAAAATAAGCTTCACATTCGGGCAGCAGCATACACGTGCTTTACACATTACAGCATCATCTGATTCATCTTCGTAGAGATAGAGAATGAGAACAAAAACGTCCTGCAGACTGAAGAAGCAATAAGAAGGGCTATGCAGCCTGCAGCTGAGACCAGTGGCTGGGAGGGACCATTTCATCCTCATGCCATCTGCTCCTGATTCCCTCAGTGTAGCTCGGCCTGAAGTTCCTATAGGTATCTTTGAATTGGAGGAGAAGGGGAGAAATCAAAAGCTTTAAACTTATTCTTAATTTGTTTTTCACGTACTTAAAAAATTTCGGGAGTTGTATACATTGCAATTTTGGAGAGAGTTCTGCACAGTCCCAGTGGGTATAAGATTAAAAGCAGCAGTTGGTCCCAGTACTAAGTAGCAAAAAGGAGATTTCCGAAGGAAATTTTTCATGTTCACAGCAGTTTTCCCATTTAGAAACCCTGAACACAGGCTTAAAACAGCAAAGTGAAAATAAGCAAAGTTACAGGTGATAGAGAAACCTAGAAAATTCACGAGTTTCATAAGAAGCGCAATTGTGAATGCTTCCCCTCCAGCCACATCTCTGTGCCATTAGGGGCAGGGAACTCATAGATTTGGAGCTTACCATCACATAAGATTCTTTCCAAATTAGGTTAAAATTGAGACATCTATTTAGATGTCTGGTAGAAACATTTTAGGAATAAAACACTATGGTAGTCCTGTTGGAGCTGGGAACATGGCTGTGTCTGGCACGAAAGATGCCTGAAAACTGTTGGTATTTGCATAAACTGTTGAAAGTCTCTCTAAAAAAAAAATAAGGTAGACTTCGATGTGAATATGAAATCATAGCTCAATGTGTATTTATGATGCCAAAAGAAGTGTCTTTCCTTTAATTTGGTTATTGAAATAAGTGTTTAGATTTTTGTGATGGCATTATCTTTCCTTCCTTTTTTTATACTTCTAAAATTTGTAGTTCTATGGCAGAGCTCTGATCATTTCAGCATGTTCTTTGTCTTCCCACTATTTGTGGGAGGCACAGCTGGGTGTTTTTTGCCCCCAGATCTTGAAATACTAGTTGAAATGCCAGGACTTTTGTATGCAAATGCAAACCAATAACTCTGAGTGTTTTCCTTCAGCTTCTAGTGAGGGCGTGTTATGGTTCTCTCCGTGCTGCGTGTCAGAAAGACCTTGCTAATGAAGGAGCTTTTCATTTAGGAAAACGAAATTGCTGCCAGAGGAGAGAGAAGGGTTAAGATCAAAGGGCAGATGCCCGCATTTACAGCATATTTTCCTGGGCTGAAGCCGCCTCACATGGTCTGTGACATTTGGCCACAATGGAGAGAATTTGGAGAGCGAGTGAGGTCAGGTGGGCGTCTTGGGAGAAAAACACAGAGAAATACTATAAAATATGTGCAGTTAAGCGGAAAAATCAGCATCTGCCAGCTTTTTGTTTTCTTTCTTGTTTTTTGGATTCACAGGAAATCGTGTGCATGCACGTGTGTGTGCGTGCGTGTGTGTGTGTGTGTGTGTGACTTCAGCTCTGGAAATGAGAGAAGAGGCAGAAAACAAGGCGGACGTCTCAGGAGAGGAGGTGGGGGAACAGACGGGTTTTAACCAGCGCCTCCGTGGAATGGTGCAAATGCAAACAGCAGAAGCTGTACCCCCAAGGTGAGAAGTGTTCTGGTTTTGGTTTTTTCCCCTTTGAGTTTGCCTACTACAAAAAAGGGCCAGTCTTGACTGGATAGATGCCACCATAGGGTAGACACACAGACTGGTCACCCTCTCATTCCACTTGGCTTCCTGCACACAGGTCCCAGGACACAACCCTCAGAAGTCAGCAGGGCTCCGAAATCAGGTGTGTGTCAGAAGCTGCATGGCCAGCTCTGTCAGAAACCCTCCACTCTGGGATGGTGTGCGCGCAGATTATGTGAGTGTCTAACTGGGGCTCATGGCATCTCGTCCTTGTCTTTTGGTCTTCGTTTTCCTAATAACATCATGATGTTCAAGGTTACTACGGTGTTTAACATGAACACCGTGGCTTCTGCTTCGTTCCGTCTGCAGGCTGCGTTCCCTGGAAGCCCATGCTGAGATGGAGTGAGGCGGGCAGGGCGTTAGGAATCAACCCCTCTAGAAGGAAGGAGAGGAAGCAGCACAGGGGAAAGGGCAAAGCGGACTGCAGTGGAGGCTGGGCAGCAACCCCATGGGCAGCTCTGATCACAGGGGCCCCTGCAGTTGTCTTGCGTTGGACTGAAAAGGCAAGGCCTTGTACCTCCACTGAGACCAGGCAGCCTCCACCACTGCAGCAGTCCCAGGACCACGACAGGTTCTCGTTGTCAATTCCTCCACTGCCCCTTCTAGGTCCCTCTCCTCCTCAGCTAGCACACCCGCTGGCTTTGTGGCCAGCCTGGTAGTGTGACCCAGACCATCATGCTTGAGGGGTCAAGCTGCTGGTCTCTGTGTCCTTCTCAGGCAGGACTTGGTGCTCATCCATTTACTATCACAGCTGGGCGAGGGGGCACCAAGAGGTGCCCACGTGGGTCACTGGGGGCTAAACACATTTCTTCCTGCCCCCCGTGTCACAGCAGACCAACCTCTTCCTGATGACCAGGGTCAATTCTCCTGCCGTGATGATGACCTTCTCCCTGCCTGCTGATCTCTGGGCACAAGAAACCCAAAATGCCCAGGTGGCAGCCATAGCTTAGAGTTCAGAGGGACTGTGCTGTATCTCCGGGTAAGTATGCCTCCTTTGGAGACCGAGACCCTAACCCTGCAGAGCACAGATGTGTGGAGGCAGGAAGCACAAAGTCTCCTGGTGGGGCACTGGGAGTGATGGCAAGTGGGGTCACTCCTACTCCCACCCCACCTATCCCAAGCAGTGAATTACTGTAAAGGGACTTGTTTCCATGAGTACCTTGCTTCCTGGAGGGGAGCATGCCATCCCCACAGAGGATCGTCCCCAAATGAGTCTCAGCAGACCCTCGCTCCCGTGCCCCATCAGGATGGCAGCTTCTGGGCGGTTCTGTGTCTGATATCGTGGGCCTGCTCTCACAGTTCTTCTACTGTGAAGTCAGTCTCTTATCATGTGTGGGATGTGGGATGGATAGCAGTGGATCAAACCCTCACGAACCTTTGGGTAGTGGTGCTGCCTGAGGCCCTGTGGGCAGGAAAGTCAAATCTATATCTAGAGGGTGTGTTTATTCCTGTAAGAAGAAACACATCTGGCCCTTCCACGTGGAAGGGACCCACTGAAGTCAACTTCTCGAGGAATAATGCCTTATCAGGGGCGGAGGTTGGACATTCGGGAGCAGCAATAGCTAGATCACTCCTCGTAAGAAGAACCCATGTTCTTGGCCTCATGTAGCCTACATCTCTCCCACTGTGGCCACTACATTCCAGAACTGGGGTGGCCCATGTCAACTGGCTGAGTTATGTGCGTGCTCTGAGCCTAGTCCTCCATGACCGTAGATACTCTCTGGATGGTATCACAGGTGGCTTCACACTTGTGCCTGCACCCCATATCCACATGGCTGTCCCTCACTCTTCCTCGTCCCCATTCATCCACTCTTTCTAGCCTTGGGCCAGTACAAGGTAGATGACCAGGTGTATGGCCTGCGCTTCTGCCCCTGGAGGATTTTCAGTTGCCATGGGGATCTTTCAAGGCCCCTCTTGGGTGAGCCTGCAGTGCAGATGCCCTCATCCATCTTTAGCTTGCACCCACATGCCAGGGTGACCAATCAGAAAATCAAGCTCACATTTTTCCCTCCTCCAGCAGCGGTGCCTAAAGGATTGCCCACATGGCTGTAGGTGTGAGCCCAGGGAGGTCACTGGAGTGCAATAGTAGTGGATAGCATGGGGTGGGGGCTACCTGCTTATGCAGTTTGTGTGTGCTCCCTCTTTCCCACCCTCAACTCTCGCCGGTAGGGCATTACTGGTACCCCTATCGACCAGCCCATTCTCATGGCCTCCTAAACCTATAGCCTGAAACTTTCACAATGTACATTTCGACAGATGACTCTGTTTCAGAAAGATTGAAGAGAAGCCCTGGGGGTGGGGGTGGGGAGCATCAGAAGTTTTCTGGCTGGTTCTTCTCAACATCCCTGCACACTTAGTGCTCAGGCATCCCTGGGTCAAGGAGACACTGGTAGGGTGGCCCCCTCCTGTCCTGGCCAGAATTCCCTTGGCCATGGATTACTTTGCTGGGGATGCCATAACAAGACCCTCAGACTGGGTGGATTAAACAACAGATATTTATTTTCTCACAATTCTAGAGGCTGGAAGTCCCAGACAAGGATGCCCAGCAGAGTTGGTTCCTTCTGAGGCTTCTCTCTTTGGCTAGCAGATAGTCGTCCTCTCCGTGTGTCCTCACAGGGTCTTCTCTCTCTGTGTGTACATCTGTGTCCTAACCTCCTCTTAAGGACACCAGTCAGAATGGATGAGAGCTCACCATAATTACCTCATTTAGGCCTAATCACCTTTCTAAAGACCCTATCTCCAAATGCAGTGACACTGAGTTGTTGGGGGTTAGGACCTCAACTTACAAATTTGGGGAGGGCACAATTCAGCCCGTGACAGCCCAGAAGCCACTGCAAGCTTCCATTGATTTCTTTTCTGCCTTCTCTCCTGGGCGTTGTGGTTGGGAATGCTCTCTTCCCTGCCTCCATTTCTCACTCCCTCCTTCTCCCCTTGACCATTAGCTACTGTCCCCCACCTCCTGCCCTACACTGAGAACCACACTCTCTTGAAGGTCATTACTTGTGGACATGTTCAGATCTGAGCATGTATTAATTGTCATTAATAAACCCACAAGTGGGTAGCGGAAGTGAGCAGGAGAGTAAGAAAACTCTGGTGTAGTTGAGGGAGAGAAAGACATATCTTTTGGTGCCCCCGTGATGGAACTGGAAATAATGGACAGACATTAGAAGGAGGCAGACCTTGGCTTGGCAGAAGGGAAGAGGATGTTCAGCATTTTAATGACCCAGCAGTGTAATGAACGAATGCTTCGGAAGTGGGATTCTCCCTGCCACTGAAGAGCTTCAGCATGCCCTGGATTATGGCTTTACCCTCAGAGAAACCAGAAAAGGAATTTTAAAATGGGTGAGAGGCTAAAGAGGAGAACCAGCAGGCGACTCTGGGCCCTGGTGACTTGGTGTCTTACCTTCATCCTCCTCGATCGTCCCTGTCCACATCCTTGCCCCTAGCTCTTGCACACCCGGGCTCTCTCCTCGCCTGCACGTCAGTCACCTTGCACTTGCTAGGTGTAAACTCAAACCTTGAACTCATCCACTGAAGTCAAATTGGTAGCCTCTTTAGTCAAGGAGAATCCCTTGGAATGTTCCAGTCGTCCTTGGATATGGGACCAAAGACTAGGGGGGCCAGCATGGAGCTTTCTCTTGCCAGCCTCCTGCTCTGGGGCTTGATTACCTCCTTCATGAATTTTTGAGACAATTTCCTAAATGGTTTCTCTCTCTCCAGTTTCTTATTCTATCACCAGTCATAAATATTACTGATTAATCTTTAAAATTTTAATTGACAAATGAATATGGGAAAATGCTAAGAAGTCAAACCACAGCAAAGGGCATAGCTGGACCCAGGTCCCCCAGCCCTCTCCTAGAGCAGCCCGCTAACTGCTCCATCCGCAGCCTTGTGTTCATCCCCCACTTCAAACCTTCTTGCTGAGATTCTAGCTTCTGGACTGAGGCCCATGAGGCCACTCTGACCAAGCAGAGGGGGCTTTTCTGCTCTGTGGGAGTTCTGACTGCAAACAGCCCGGCACTTCTGGATGTTGCACCCTTGTCTCTGGAACAGGCTGGGGGTCCTTGGTGCATGCGTAGAATGGTCTCTTTGCCTCCATTCTGCCTACAGCATTCTTCCACCTTTCATGACAAGTCAAGGAAGCCGGTGTTCACAATGGCTTTCCTGGTCAATTTGTCCCACTTCTCCTTCGGCTTGGGCCACCTTTATCTCGTGTTGCTGAAATTTGTGTGAGGGGCTCTGCTGTCGCCACCCACTGCCGGCCATGATGTTATATCTTCTCTTTTACCTCTAACAATCTTGTGCACGTGTGAAATGGGCAAGAAATTCTTGGTGAACAAGCGGAAGCCCAGAACTCCCCATGGTACCCTGCCTAAACTGCTCTGCGCCCTGGTGGCAGCTTGGCGGCTCTTGCTGGGAACTGATTTGGGTGGTGTTCCAGGCAGACAAGGAGCAGGAGACTGGGACTGAAGCACCATCCCCCATAGATCAGCAACAGGGCACTGACTTCCCTCATGTCCAGTCCTGGAGCTGCAGAGGCCATCTGGAAGTGTCTGTGAACTCTGGAAATCAGACAGTGCTGCCGTAGCACCTACAAGCCTGCGACAGCAAGAGCAGGGCAGAAGGACCGTCGTACACCAGCATCACTACATCCAGGGAGCAAGAATGGAGGATGGGAGAGTGGGAAGAGATGGTCTTGTGGGGAGTCTGAAGGGCTACCTCTGCCACAGCATCAGCCAGGCAGGCGAGCAGTCGGACCTGGGGATTCTCCTTCCAATCCCCAGGCACTGAGCACTGGCTGGAAGTAACCCCAAGCAAGCCGATTGCCCCTCCCAGGGGCCAGGATTCTCCTGGCGAATGTAGGAGTGAGTCCACATATACAGCTTAAGCCTCAGAGGTGAAGGGGGCCCAGGAGAGGCCTGAGGCTGAGGATGCCATCCCCCTGACAAACACTCTCACCTTGACCAAACCTTGGCAGACTCCCGAGCTCTCTTCTCAACCAGGCCTCCACCCGCAGAGCGCAGTCTTAACAAGTATGCTGCGAAGTCAGTTTAGCGAGAATGCCCATCCTTGATATCTGATCCAGTCCTCATGTCCCCTTTTGATGTAGGATTCCCAGCCTGCATGAGCGAGCATTCTTGGACCTCTGATGTCCTATCCGAGTAACTTCCCATCCTATGACCCCTCGCTCTGCTCCGCGGCTACAAGCTCCCACTTGTCCTTGCTGGATTTGGAGTTGAGCTGATCTCTCTTCCTGTTGCAATAGAGTCAGCCCTTGTTTTAATAGTCTTGAATAAACTCTTCTTTGCTGTTTCAACAAGTGTTAGAATAATTTCTTCTTTACACCCCTCAGAAAGGGTTTCAGGGACTGAGAGGCCACAGGACAGGTGGTGCCTTTGGGCTAGGGCACCAGAAGCATTCAGCTGATGAAAAGTGGGTATTATGTCCTGGGGCTGCCCTGACAAAGTGCCACAAATGGCGTAGGGAGCCAGAGGCCGGAAGACCGAAATCAAGGTGTCAGCAGGTCGGTTCCTCCTGGAGGCTCTGAAGGAGACTGTCTCTGCTTCTCTCCCAGCTTCTGGTGGCTTCCAGCTATCCTTGGCATCCTTGACTTGTAGACACGTCACTCCAATTTGTAAAACCATACACTTTCTTTTTAAAAGTTTGAAACCACTGAAGCCTGGGTGGATTCTGTAGGACACAGCCGAAGGCATGAGATCAGGAGGAAAACACATCCAGAGGACCGCTGTCCCGGTGAGGCCTGATGCCAGTGCTCCATGTGCTCTGGTGACTCTAAGACTAACGGCACGTCCACTATAAATGCAGACGCAGGAAAACTAAGAGGCGGCTGGAATCCTAATCGAAGGATGCCTTCTCCTGTTAATACATGTATGGGATCGAAAGCAGGCAAAATCGAAATTGGGGCATGGGTGTAAATTGGCCTTGTTTCAGGGAATAGTGCTTCAGGGTGCCCTGCAGAAGTCAGGAAAGCTCTCTCTCAGCAATACCAGCGGTCCCTTCATCTCTGCAGCACTTTCCAGACTCCGAAGGCCTTTCACTTCATGTCTCACTTGAGCTTCGCACAGTCCTGTGACAGGAGCAGGCAGGAGCCCCACTTCCTCCTGGGGGAGTCTCAGGGCCTAACTTACACAAAGGACAGGAGGTGACATGTTTAAGGTCACAAGACTGTTGAGCAAAGGTATCAGGGCCGGAGTCCCAGCTCTGGGCTGCTATCTCCTATGTAATACTTATTCACAAAGAACCTAGGCCTCCTGGCAAATGAGGCCATTGAGGGCATAATAAGATCAGAGACCACTCTTTGTCCTGCAGGTGAGAAATGGTGGATCCTTTCCACACAAGTATTTTTTGTCTAATTTATCTAATTTTATTCTCATGCTATCTCTAGGCATAGCTAATTATAATTAAATAATGAAACCACTGGAAACTCTATACTAGGTGCCAGCTGTTGGGAGGTAGTTAATGTACATAATTTCTAGTCCTGACAATAACTCTGCCATTGGGGTTGAAATATCTCCATTTAACAGAGGAGAAAACCGAGGCGGCTGAATCCATTTTCCTGATTCACTGTACTTACAACTGTCAGAACTCGATAAAAATTAAGAGCCATTTCACTTTGATAGCTGAGTTTTTTCTGCCACCCTCACAGACACACCCAGAAATAATGTTTAGCCAAATGCCTGGGCACTGCATGATGCAGTCAAGTTGACACTTGAAATTAGTCATCACAGAGCTGAAACCTTGAAAACGCTGGGCCCACATTCCCATCAGGTAAACACTTGGGTGGAAACAATCCCTTACTTGGGGCATTTGGCCTCTGTCGGCCCATGACCCCGCCAGCCCTTCCTCTCCAACCTCAAGCCCTAGTTGGTTTCACTAACTCATCTTACCCGGCTGCCCCTGTGCATATTTGACTTTATGATCCCCACTATGAAATAAGTAAATATGCTCTATTTTTAAATTGGCTTAATATAGCAAAATAAAACATATATTTGAACATGGGTTAGGATGATTCACCTGAGTATATTTCAAATGAATAATTAACTCGATCTGTACGTTGGCTTAAACCCTTTGCGATCCAGCAGGTGCGTTGCGTTTGGAAGTCCTTGCCTATGGTTCTTACTCTTCCTGATATTCTGGGAAGCGGCAGAGCCAGTTCCGTTTGAGTTTGAGTGAAACAGGGTGAGAAAGGGTGATGCAGAGCTTTGAACGCTCCCTGTTGTCTTCTTGCCCTTGACGCGCCCTCCCGGCCCCGGCCCTCACCTCTTCAACAGCACAGTAGCAATCCTGTACAGCAGCACAAAAAATTCCAGATGGGTTGGGGTTCTTTTTGCCCACTTGGAGGCTTACCAGCAAATTAATTATGCTCTCAAAATCACAGTGAGGAGCCTGGTTCTTTACCACCATTTATTCTTTCCCCACATTTTGCATGATGGATTTTTTATGGCCCTCACGTTCGTAATATCTCCCCTGGCCAATCCTCCGCTCCCCCTTCTGGTACCAGGCAACGGTAGGACTCCGTGAAGATTGCTGAATAAAAGAATGAAGGAACAAGGCAATGATTCCCCTTTCAATGCTGGTCAACACAGATGGACAAAGAATAAAATGAAAACAGCTTTCAGAAGTTTTTCCAACAATGAGTAAAAAGTTCTAAATCAGCTTGGACTTTCCTATTCTTTCACTGAACCGTGATTGAGGACTTTCTCTCATCTGGGTCTGGATTTCTTAGAAAGAAGTTGGGGAGGAGCAGGGGAGAGGGAGATCACTTAGACATAGGCCCTGTCCTTAAGGGGCCCAGAGTCAGAAGAGGTGAGTATGGGAGGTGAGTATGAAACGTGAGTATAAAAGGTGAGCGTATGGGAAGTGAGTATGGGGGGTGAGCATGGGAGATGAGAATATGGGAGGTGAATATGTGGGAAGTAATTATTGAAGGGAAGTATGGGAAGTGACTATAGGAGGTGAGGAGGTAAGTACAGAAGGTGAGTATGGGAGGTGAGTATCTAGGAGGTAATTATAGGAGATAAGTATGGGAGGTGAGCATGGGAGATAAGTATGGAAGGTGAGTTTAGAAGGTGAGGAGTATGGGACATGAGTAAATGAGAGATAATTATAGGAGGTGATTGTAGGAAGGGAATATGGAGGTGAGTATAGGAAGTGAGTATATACTGATAATACTCGGATGAGGGATGTTATTGAAGAATGTACCACTGGGATTATCACTCACTCACTTGGAGGTCTCCAGGAGGCTTGGAAATGTAGTGGTGAATGAGCTGTGTCTGGAGGGATGGACATCTCCTTGCCAGTGGAAACTGTTTTGTACTTCTCTCGTCTATCTGGGTAAGAGCAGGGCCACATCCAAGAGAAAGTGGACAAACAGTTCTGGGAGACAAGTAGGAGTGGTGATGTGGTCATTCTCGTGAAACCGTGGTTTTCAAAAGAATGGAATGAAACCAACATGAGGGTGAAAAGTCCAAACAAGGTTGCTTATCATTTTTAAGTTTATGAAGAGTGAGAATGAAAGGATCATCTTTGTTTACCTTTTGAGGCCCAGAAGAACACTGATGTAGCAGAAGAGAAGAGGCTCTGAGGGTAGCAACGGGCAGAGGAGAAAAGCCATGAGAATAGAGCTCTCTCTACTCCCATCCGTGGCATCCTTGGAATCAGGCCCGGAAGTCCCCGGTGGATTGTCTCGTAGAGCATCCACATTCAGCCAGTCTGTCCTCGGGTCTGTGGAGGGCAGTGTTGTGTCTTCACCCTTATCCCTGGGAGCCTGAGCCTTCAGCCTCTTGGCTCCTATGGCAACCATCCCCAGGAAATGTGCTTCGTAAGCTCTCTGCACCCTCACCATCAGCCTATGTCTCCTATGCCCAGCAAGGCTTGTGCTGAAGCTTCTAGATTATGAGGGGTCCTTTGAGTGGGGCAAGGGTAGTCTGCAGCCTCAGTCCCCATGGGCCATGGGCACGGTTCCAGATTCTATGGTGAAGAAGGGATCAGCCCTCCAATGGCCACTGCTAGGACCCAAGAAGCCCAGTGCTCCATATGGCTGTCCTCTTGAGAAGCACTTGGTAGTACCCAGGGCCCTCGTAGCACTGGGGAGGGTCAGAACCCTGCATCCCCCCAGTGCTTCGATTGGGCATGAAATCCTGTGCAAAACTCCATGAAATGTTGGTTCCAATCACGGGCCCGTTAGCTGTGGCCATCTTGGCAGAGCTCTCCAGGACCACAGCCAAGATGCTGAGTATAATCCACGTGTTCTGAAAATCCCAACCTTTAAAATCCATTCCGAAGATGTGATTTAATTAAATGCTATGTGCTTGAAACCGGTTCAAATTAGTTTATCCATTTCTGACGGTGGTTTCCCACGTGAGCACACGTATTAACGATGCAGAATGTATGCACCGTTAGCATTCGAGGATAAAATACTTTTATGCTATTTAGAATTTAAAAAATAAAATAAAATGACTGCCCTTAAATTGGTAAGCCAATTCCAGCCACCATAAAGTCTTAAAAAGCCAGACATCTTCTAAAACACTTTTATGAGAGCACATGGTGAAACTGCTGCAAATATTATTGTTTGTGAATAAAATGTAAATTAGTGCTTTTGTGTTCACCTGTAAGGTTTTTTTTAAAGCCAGTGATTGCATTTGAAATCTGCAATTCTCAACAAAAAGAGAAAAGTTCAGTGCTGATTGCTGGCTATTTGGACCTCCCAGCGCAAACATTAACTGGCTGAGAGACGCTCTGGAATGTAATGAAGGGAACAATACTGGGATGAGAGCCAAGTGCAGCAACCCTGGCGCCGGGAACCAGGGGATTTGCCGCCCGGTAATAGGAGCTGAACGGGGCCCAGCACTTCTGTTAGACTGGAAATGACATACTGTGATCCTTGACTTAGCCAAAGGGATTTTAAATGGAGGGAAGAGCTGGCAAGACAGAATCGCCTGCACTTTTCACAGTGTTTTCTAAAACAAGCAGAGGAAATAAGGGGAAAAGACTGAAGTCTATTACATTTGATCCAGTTAAGTCAAGAGTGGAAGCTTTTTAACTGCTGTTATTATTTTTTTGTACTTTCTCATCATGTCCCACCACCCAGAAAGCACAGACGCAAAGCAGAAACTTGAAACTGCTTCCATTCAAGCAGAAGGGCACCCCAACATCGCGTTATTGACAGGAGCTCTAAACTGTGGCAGCTGCAGAAATTGTACAGTTGAAGTTCAGTTCCCTGGGGTGGGAACAATATCCTGATGGTATGAATTCTGTTTGGAATTGTTAAAATAAGGAAAGGTTAGGGGGCTGAGTCAGGGACCTGCCTTTTCTTCCTGGGAACAAAGAAAGATCTCCTGTCTTCCTTGGTGTCCTTGGAATGTCATTTACAACCTTTTGAAACTGTATCTGATTATCCATGTGGCAATTAATCATAATTAAGCAGGCCTGAGGTTTGGAGAGGTACAGAGAAGGTGGCTAAGAGCTGGCTTTGGTCCTGAGAAACCCCTATCCCTGTTTTTGGCCGCAAAATCTCTCTTTTGGAGCCGTGAGAAAGCGAGGCAAGGCTGAGGGAGGGACGTGGGCCGGGGGAGTGAAGGTGGAGAAAATTCGAGGGGGTGGGGAGTCTCAGGCTTCTTTCTTGTACCTTTCCCTTTCTTTGACGATCACAGCTCCTCACCAAGTTCCAACACACTGGAAGCCAGGTAACAAATTACCTTTTTAATGCCAAGTGATTTGGATCCATTCTTACAAACCAGATTTTTTCAATTTATTACAGGAAAACATTCAATCATTATATGCTGGCACTGGGTCTGGGGCACATGGAATTCTCCTCTACCCGCTCCACCCCCAACGAGCATTTTAAAAGCTTAGCAAGCCCAGAATGCCTTCTTATTAAAATTTTTTATACATTTATAATTAAAACATGGGGCTGGCATTCGAATCGTTTTAACAGATGTAATCGGACACGCAAGGCTTTCCGAGCCCAGGTCAGGACAGAGACAATGGCTGCTTTAACTCCGGACTTCGGCTCGGGTTTCTGTTTGCACATGGGCCCAATTTGTACCATTTATGATTAGGTTTAAGTAAGTTGATGTGCTATTTATTTAGGAGAATTGCCATCTCAGAATATTACCATATTCCCTCTACAACTGCGTTGCTGTGTGGCGGTTGCCTGAGATTGCATCATTACTGTACAGAATGTAGTCCCGTCTCGTCAGAAACGGCCACTGCAGAAGGGCCTGGCTTTCCTGGTGACTTACCAAGGTCATGATGCCAGTTGTTTGTGTGTTCTGTTTACAGAGAGAGCTACAACTTGGATTCTAGACCCTGAGACCTTGTGTATAGCTGGGCCGGCACAAAAGAGGTTGAAGTCGCTCTGAAATTGAAGTCACTTCAAGGCTGCACTGTTCATTGACTGTCTCTGAGGTACACGGTAGAGAGAGCAACAAGAGAGAGCCTTCTGCCTTCAGGGGCCCTCAGGGATGCTAACCCCGCACTACAGGGGAAGAAAGATTCTGCCCAGCTGGGCAGATGAATGGACAATTTTTTCTCTCTTCTTGACACCACGTTAATCTAAGAAGCTTTGCAATATTGATCAGTGCAAACCAAGATGGCCCATTTCTCACACTGCATCCACTCTACTGATAAGTCAGTGCCCTTGTATTAAATTTTACTTCTATAGGCAACAAGATAAAGTCTCCGTTCCTCGGCGGTCCAACCCCCACCACGTGGAGTTCTTCTTCCCTTACCTGACTCCTCCGTGGGCTGCTTTCCAGCCCCACCCGGTTCTCCTTCCTGAACTCCAAGGCTCAGCCGTCCTGCTCTACTCAGTGAACGTTCTTCCTAGCTCCCTGCATTTGCTCATGCTCTTCCCATGCTCTTCCTTTTTTCCAAGAGCCCCACCCCCAAATTCAAACCTGCCTCCTCCAAAAGTTTCCTTTGCACACAGCTAGAAACTAGAAGCAACCTCTCCCTTCATCAAGTTTCCAAAACCCTCATCTGACTTTCACCTCTGTGGAGTGGCTGGCCTCAGCACGCTTTTTTCCGTGTGGATGTAGTGTGGCCCTTCACGAGGGACATTCACACACCTATTTCTTTTACCCGGTCAGGTAGGCATCATTATTCCCAGTTCACTCACAGACTCTCTGCACTTTGATTTCATCAAATGATTTTCTCAGGCAGCTGATGTGGGAGGGGAAAGCTAGATAACAAGCGTGTGTCTTGTGTCCACAGACCAGAACCTCTCAGCTGTTTCACACCAAGTTCGTGCCCAAGGCCACTCCCATCCTTCCTGATTACAAGGTGCCTAAGGGGCTTTCATGAGTCCAGGTTGCGTTTCTCTTTGTGTAGGGCCAAGCACACAGTAGGTGCACATATATCTGTGTCAACCAAGGGAGCTGGCTCCCGCTGCAAATTGTCTAGCTGTGGGCTCCCTCTCCTCAGCCACAGCCAGCTTCAGTGCCCACCCCATAGTACTCCACCTCCCAGGCTCCTTTGCCCACCTATGGCCAAACTCCATTCAATTACCCTCCGTCCCTTGTCGGGTAAGGTGCCTGCTGGAGAAACGGCAGGATTGCTGACGGATGTGGTACCAGGGTTTGTGATTTTAAAAAGCTGCTTTTCACTTTGAGAAAATCCCTGGTCCCCAGACTCCTCTCTTGTTCCCCTTCATATATGGTTTAACACGTGATCAGCAGCTGGAAATCACATAAAGATAAATTAATAACCACGATTCAGATGCTTTCCAAAAGAAACAGTTATGGTAGGAAAAAAAGAAAACAGAAGTATGACTCATTCTCTCTGGCTCTTACTACTTCCCATTTTCCTAAAGATAATTACTGTGTTGTTTGCCTTTTTAAGTCTTAAAAACAGATAAGATAAACATTTTCGGGGAGAGGGGGAAATATTAGATTTTTAAAAGGGGGTTTGGGGCTCTATTTTATTGCCATAGGGATCTGGAATCTCCATTTTATCTCTGGAGATGGATTTTTTCAACACTATTATGCAAATGGTTGTTCCGGCACCTCCTTTCCTTCTGGTGGGTTTGGAATGTTCCAGGCTGAGAGGATGCATGGGCGCACAGCACTGGAAACCCCAAGCCCCCTCTGTCCGGCACCCTAAGGAAAAACAGGCAGGTGTAGCTGAAGAGTTGCAGTGAATTAAAAGCCCCAAGTGGATATATCCCAGGCTAGGGAGCTTCTATCACAGGGACAAATTCTAAATGTCGCATGTGAGCCAGGCATCCGCATTTGCATCCAAGTGCCCTTCTCAGTGCAGAAATGAAGGGTCTCTCATTTATCCAGCATCAAAGGTCTGAGCAATTGTCCATATATTTAGCAGCAAGTAAGGCCCCAAATCTAGACTCAGACGTTGTCCAGAACACTATCAGTGAACCATGCCTCCAAACTGTCTGCCTTCCTTCCTTTGTCTAAATGGGGACCATACAGTGAAACATGTGTCTGGAAGTTATCTTTGGATAATCCCAAAGATCCTCAGTGGTTACCACTGCTGGGCTGTGGGCTTCTCCCTTGCAACCCAGCCCCGTGGTTTAGAAGAGGGCTGTTACTTGTAGGAGATGGGATATTGACGCTCCTCCCTCACCGCTGCCCACCCCTACCATATTGGTCATTATGTGGCTTCACTTTCTAGGAAACAAACGAGACTTGGCAAATGGTATCATCTGCAAGCTGTAAAGCGAGCCGGTAGGAATGCTCTCATTGGTGCGGAGCTGTTATTTACAAAGCAATGCTCTGGTCTCATTCACTCAACAGACACTCAAGGACACTGGCCCTGTGCAGGGCCCCAAATAAAGCACAGCGAAGAGAGTCTCTGAGCAGTAAAGGGGATGAGCCAGCTTCCTGCAAAGGAAAGAGCCAAGGTTGTTCATGGAACACTGCTCCACGGGCTTCTCATGTATTGACCCCTTTAATCCCCACAGCCACCAAGGAGACAGAGAACAGCGTTACCCATGATTCCCTGTTGAGGAAACTGAGGCACTGACTGGTTGACCAGGAGCCCAAGGTGGGGCAAGGAGTCCAACGCCAGACCCAGTTAGTATCTTCCACGTTTCATTGTCTCACAGGTCGGATACGATTCTGTTCATTCCTGTGGTGACTTTTATGAGTTTTTGTCTATATGTTTTGCTGTATCAGCTGGTAATTTTTCGAGTATCTGCATTAAATTTAAGCAAAATATATCTACCACTATTGCTAAGAGTAAATTAATTACCACTGGGGACAGAACTAATAGAGCTGGTTGGGGGTGGGTGGAAACAAGTTAGATATGCTTGGAAGGCAAATTTGATTCCGTTTGCATTCTGACCCTTCTCTTTGTTTTTGTTGCTTCCATTTCTCTCCCTCCAATTTAAGCTTGAAATTCCAGCTTGCATATACTTTTCATCCCTAGATTCAGGAACAGCAAGAAAGAACAAAGGACAACAGAGGAAAGGCAAAGTGGGGTGTGTCCGTGAGATGTCCTTGCCATCCTTCTGGGTAACTCCCCTCAGGAAATCCATGAGGCTCCCCAGGCAGTGAAGCCCCAAAGGGAAACAGACATCACACAGGTCATCGAGACTCCTAGAGAGAAACATTATAGCAGGTGGATGGGTGGCATGAGAAAGGGGCAAGAGAGGCTGCCTAAAAAGTCAGACACTCTTGACTGTGAAAAGGAGAACAAAGAAACCTAGGCCATGTGTCCTGACCATTGACAGAGCCATCTCTGAGACACCTTTGGGAGTGTCTGCATGGGGATGGCTTCCCCAAGTTGTTTCTGTTCTCTGAGCTTTGAGCCAAGGCCTCTGATGTGCTCTGTGGGCTTCTGCCACCGTTACAGGTGCATGTGTCTAGGAGGGGGCAGAGTGGGAAGGCTGATGCTGGGGCCAGCCTCAGGGTTGCAAACACAACTCCAGTGTACACAGCAGGAGCCCACAGCCAGAACCTGTTTTTCTGCCCCTGCAACCTTCCTTTTATCAACTGCATTTGAAAAAACTCAACTTCAGGAATGATTCCTCCTGTCCGATGTGAGACTTAATTGCTTGAGAGAAATTCTGAACATGTAGCTTTTGTAGATTTTGAATCATAAATATCAGAAGCCTCATCTCCCCTCTTCCCCGTTTCTAGTGTGCACCAACGTGAACCTTATGCAGATTTAAACAGAAACCCCGTTTCCTGGACATTTGAGTTCATTAAACTTTGGACAAATATAACATTTTGTCTCTGGGAGTTAAAAACAAATCTTAACTGACCCATAAAAAAGACTCAAAAAACTCTGAAAATCCAAAGAAGTATTAAAATCACTATTTTAATGCAATCATTATTCAGAACTCAGAAACATAAGGATGACATTTCCCACATTTATTATAATGGATGGGGAAGTTTTTGGCAGATGTGTTTTTCAGGAAGCAATTTTTTAAAGAAATCCTGAGATGGTTCTAAGCGCGAGCGTACACGCTCTTACAGGTTCTGGATCTGTCACCCGCCCATAAAACATTGCGCTGCTCTCCGTTTTCTCCCCCCTAAAAGATGTGAAACTCGTTGCTGTTCTGAGAGCTGCAGATGAGGCGCAGGTGCACCTTGATTGTCGATGCTTTGCGCCCTCATAACAATCGCGCGGGCCTTGTCTTTCCAAGTAGTTTATGTTTCAAGTAAAACATGGGGTGAGCTGGCTAAGTCTTAAGGGATGGGGAGGAGTTCCAGAGCTGTTCACGCCTTAGCCATAATCCTGCAATATATTAGGAAGAAAGTACAAAACCATATGCTGGGGAGGAGGCAGGGCTCCTTGGCCGGCTCATTCATCACATTTCCAGCCCACACCCCAGGGAAGGCCCTGCCACTGGGTCTTCTCCAAGGCCTCTGTACGACCAAGACATTTTCCCACACTGGTTCCCTTCTTTAATTGTGAATGTAAAGTCAGCACAGGAAAGTTCCCTATTTTTGGCTCTCTGGATCAGATGGCAGGGAAAGGAAATTGACCTGATCTGGACGGATTGGGGATTTATTTGCTTTCAAACAATCAGTTAACACAAAGAAGAAAATTTTCCAAAATCACGGAACATGTACATTTTGCTCTGGGGGAGTTTTAAACGTCAGGAATGAAATTCCACCTGGGACCGAGAGGAGCCAGTTTCAGCGCAGGGGTTGTGGGTGGGAGACGCACCGATGTTCCCGGGAAACCAAGATTCCCAGATTTAGTGCATGTTGCAAAGTCACCAAATCCTGGTAATCGTTTCTAACTATGTGTTTAATGCGCTGTCACTTGGTCTGCGAAGGATGAGCCTTTTTGAGCCATCCGTTTTGGATGATGTGCTGACACGCTAGATATTTATGTCAACAACAACAACACCCTTTTTTCTCTTCTTTAATTGAAAGTTTTGAAACGAATCACTCTTGTGGGGAAAATGTGGCAACAATTCCAGAGAAACACAAAAGCACATTTTATATTCATTCTCTGACTAAATGAAAATTCTTTGGGGAGTGGAAATGGAAGTGCATAGAACATTCTTTGGAAGTGAAAACCCTCATTTCCTCAACTGATAAATGAGGCAGCCAATGTCACACCATCCTGGAGCAGATGGGCCCTGGACCCATTGCTTCCCCAAAGCACTGTGTGACTTCCAGGGTGCAACTCACCTGTGGGACCTTTGTCCCCTTGTCTGAAGCTTTGGGAATTATGTTAGATTTACCTTTACCTAAGCTTAGTGTGTGTGTGGATTACTGACTCCCTGGGATGTTATTAGGTGTTCTGTGTTTTTTTTTTTTTAAAGAAAAAAGCAAGCTCTGAGATTGATTAGTATTAGAAAACGCTGATTAAATAACATCTGTTAATTTACGCCCAAAACATTTGCACATGTTATGACTGGTTGTTAGGCTCCTACTGTGCCAACTCCTAACTGTTAGAAATGTTGATGATGAAAGAATAATGTAACTAGTACATTCCCTTCTGTATCCAAACCTCCCACAGATTTTTTAGTTTTAAAAATAAAAGTCTCGGAGAAAGGATTAGGATGAGAACGTCAAATCCATTTAAGTGTACAACTAAGTCCTTTATTTAAATTCACCTGTTGCTTGATGGAATGTAGTTGTTAAGTAGTCCTTTTGTTTAATTTTGACTTGTTTTGTCTTAAGAAGGAGCCACAGAAGCTGTGTTCCAAGTGTTCTTACACACTTGAAAATGTGCGTCTTGCACAATGTACAAGAAACCTTGCAGACAGAATTCTGCCCAGCGTAGGCAGCGAGCGTTGCAAATGAGAAGCAGCTTGAAATTCAGCTTCTCCCTGGATGCTGTTCTAACATAGACTCTTTGGGCTGCAAATAAAATAACTCAAAATATCTCAAACAGAAAAGGGAATTTATTGACTCCATCAGTGACGCCAGTTACATCTGCATCTAAATGCTCAGTAATATCATGAATCTATACTCCTTGAGATATTTTTTATTTTACTTTCACCTGCGTTGGCTTCGTGCTCAGTCTGGCTTCCGCGACATGTGGTTGCAAAAATGATCAGCAGTGGGTCAGCAACTGTCCCAGAAAGAGAACCCAGTTCCAGCAAAAGGCCTGGTGCTGAGCCTCTCTGTGACCTGCGGCCACTCTCCCACCCATCCCCTTGTCAGTGGACAGAATGAACTGATGGGCCAGGCTTGGGGCGCATGCCCAGCCAGAATCAGGAGTGGGGATTCAGCTCTGCTGAGACGCGTGAATTGAGGGTGGCCGGGATCATTCTCCAAATGATATGTATGGGATCACCAGAAGTTTGTAACCTGGAGTTGTTGAGAAATTTTTTGTTTGTCACTTGCTCTATTGAAGATAATAGATTTTCAATTTCCTATATAGTAATCTTTTTGTTGTCTGTTTTTGGTAATTATCCATGGAGATGAGTAAAGTAAAAACGTTTTTACTCTTCAGTCTTTACAGGAAGGTCTCAAGACCTATTTACCGAGGGACTGCTTAGTGATTCAAGCCAGCATGCAGAGCAGCATTAATCGAGACCACCTGCTGAGGCCAGTAATCAGCCATGGAGTCATTAGTACAGGGCTGCGTGGCTGTGGCAGAACCCCCAGGGCTTCCTCTGAAGTGGCCTCTGCAGTTGGTGTTGGCGCTGAGTCTTCTGAGGGCATCCCAGGGAAACTGGAGTAACTGTTCATCACTATGGGACAAAACAGCTTCAGGACCCTTACTTTTTATTTGAGGAGTATTGCATTGCCAGGGGCCCTGCTGGACATACCACAGCCTGAGGAGTGGGACTAACAGAGGCAGCCAGTGGCCTTTACGTGAGGCTGTGCTCGTGTTCCAAAACTATTCTGTGGATCTATGACATTCAAATTTCAAATGATTTGAAGTTTTATTTGTGCTAGTATTAAAGACTGTTCATGACCTACGCTTGCACAAAAACTAAAATCCATAGCAAAACAACATATGTTGCATGACCCCCATTACTTTTAAAACAAACCAAATCTTTCTCTTTCATCATGATGCTAAAAATATAACAAAATTAAATATCCATTTCTGATTTTAGAAAACTACTAAAACAGATTACATAGATATTTGCTAAACATGTTAAAATCATAAAAATATGCAAGTATCACCCTGAGTGGTAAAATAGTCATAAAAAATGACACCCAACAATTATTAATCGAAGTAAAATTTACAAACAGTTGAATGTGTAGTCTTAAGTATACAACTTCATAATTTTGGATAAATGTGCATACCTGTGTAACTAAAACCCTACACTGGATATAGAATTTTTCCATTACTTCAGAAGATTTTCTCTTGCCTCCTTCCAGCTAATTCTCACTTCCACACACAGCTATTGATTTGTTTTGTCTGTTCCCCAACTTCACGTCAACACAATCATTCAGTATGTACTGTTTTGTGTTTACCTTATGTCACTCAACACAATGCTTTTGAAATTCATTCATCCTGCTATATGCATCAATTTTTTTAATGCTTAGTAGTGTTCCATCTTGAGAATATACCACAACTGGTTTGTTCTCTGTTGATGGACATTTGGGTCGTTTCCAGTTTTTGGCTACTGTGAGTGAAGCTGCTATGAACATTCACTTGCAAGTCCTTTCGTGGTCGTGTATATTTTCATTTGTCTTTGGTAAATGCCTAGGAGTGGAACTGCTAGGCGAACAATCAGATAGGTAAATGATTAACTTTATAAGTTACTGCCAAACAGTTTTCCAAAGTGACTGTGTCATCTTTTGATTGTATCATTTTATGCCGCCACCAGCAAATTATCACTCTCCGTCCTGTTGTTCCAAATCTTTACCAACATTTAGTGTCCTTAGTCTTTGTAATGTTAGCCATTCTATAGGATGTGAAGTGGTATTTTGTGTGGATTTTAATACCCTGATAATAAATGATGTCGAACATCCTTTTATTGTATTATATTTTATTAATATACCTTCTCTTGTGAGTATCTACTTCAATCATTTGCCCATTAAAAAAATAGTTGCCATTTGATTGTTGAATTTTATGAGTTCTTTACATATTCTAGATACAAGGACTTTGACAGATACATGTATTGTGAATATTTTTTCCCAGTTTCCTACTTGCCTTTTCATTCTTAGTAGAGTCTCTTGATGAACTGAAGTTGTTAATTTTGATGATGTCCAATTTACGATTTTTTTCCTTTTGTTTAGTGCTTTTTATGTTTTCTCTAGTAAATCTTTGACTGACTCGAGGTCACAAAGATATTCTCATATTTTCTTCCAGAAATTTGAGTTTTGGCTTTTATGTTTAGAGCTCATCTCAAATTAATTTCTTTTGGTGTGTGAGGAGGAATTAAGGCTTATTTTCCCCCCTTATGTTTATCTAAATGTTCTAACATTATTAGATGAAAAGATCATACTTTCACCATTGAATTACGTTAGGCCTTCATCAGAAGTCACGCATCTGTGGGTCGGCTTCTGGACTTATTCTGCTCCATTGATCTATTTCTCTAACCATATGTCAAAATGACAACATCTTGGTGACTGTAGCTTATAGTAAGTCTTAAAATCAGGTAGTGAAATTTCCCCAAATGTATTTCTCTTTAAGATTGTGTGGGCTATCCCAGGTTCTTTAAATTACTACATAAATTTTAGAATCAGCTTGTTAATATTTTTAAAAATGTTTGCTGGCATTTTGATTAGGATTGCATTGAAACTATGAATCAATTTGGTAGAGAATTGACGTGTGATAATATTTGGTTTTCTAATCCATGAATTTTGTTTCTCTCTCCATTTATTTAGTCTTTAATTTCTCTCAGAAATTATTTTTACAGTTTCAGTACAGAGGTCTGGCGTGGCTGTTATTAAATTTATTCTTAAATATTTTATGTTTTTTGGTGCTTTTATAGATGGCGCTATTTTGTAAACTGTGTCATCTATTTGCATGTGGCTGGTATATCCATAACTCCCGTTGAATTTTTTGATATTGACCTTATCCTGTGATCTTACTCAGTCCACTTACAAGCTCCAGCACCATGTTTGTAGACTGCTTAGGATTTTCTACATAGATGATCATATTAACTGCAGGTAAAAATAGTTTTATTCTTTCCTTTCTAAAATTTATGGATTTTTGTCTTGCTTCATTGCTCTGTTAACTTGAAGTGATAAGAACAGATGCCGTTGCCTTGTATCCATCTTAGAAGGAAAATATTTAACATCTTGCCATTACATGTGATAATAGATGTAGTTTTTTTGTAGATGCTCTTTATCAGAATGAGCAAGTTCTCCGTAGTTTGATGTAGTGATTTTGTCTTATCATGAGTTGGTGTTGAATTTCAACAAATACTCTTTTCTGCATATGATCATATTTTTTCCTTTATTTTGTTAATGTGGTAAATTACAAAGATTGATTTTCAAATGTTAAATTAACCTTGCATTCTTCATGTAAACCTCACTTGCTTAAGACATATTCTTGCATTATGTTCTTTGCATGTTGCTAATTTAATTTCTGTGTGTTTTATTAACTATTTTTATGTGTATATTTATAAAGAATGTTAGTCTTTAATTTACATTTTTTGAAATACTTTTTTCAGCTTTTGATATCAGTTGGACTGGCCTCAAAAGATGAGTTTAGGGTGTGGTTCTTCCTACTTTATTTTTTGAGAGCATTTGTGTATGTCTGGGCTTGTCTCATCCTTAAGTGTTTGGTACAGCGCACCACTGGATCTTGGCTTGCAGATTGTGCATGTGGGGTGGGAAGATTTTTCGTGACAAGTCTAAATGTTTTAATTATTCAGATTTTTAAAATTTTTTCTTCTGTCAGTCTTGCTCAGTTGTGTTTTTAAGAAATTTGTCCATTTCTTCTAATTTGTAGAATTTATTGGCATAAAATTGTTCACAACATTCCCATATTATCCTTTTAATGGCTGTAGCATGAGTAATTACTTAAGGATATCCTCTCCTTCATTCTTGACGTTGGTAAATGTTTTCTTTCTCTTTTTCCCCTGATTAGTTTCGCTCAGGGTTTACTGATTTTGGTAATATTTTCAATAAACTAGATTTATCCATGTTGATTTTCTCTACTGCTTGTTTTTATTTCAATGATTTGTCTGATCTTTACTTTTTATTTCCTTAGGTAGTTTTGTGTTTTATTTGCTCTTCATTTTCTAGCTTCTTAAGAAGGAAACTAATATCATTGATTTTAAACCTCTTTTTTTGGTAGTATCTGTGTTTAAAGTTATAAATTTTCCATTATGTACTGCTTTTTCTGGATCTCACAAGTTTTATCACTATAATTCAGTTCAAAATATTTTCTTCTGTATTTTTGAATAAACAATGTCTTATTGAGAAGTGTAGTGTTTAATTTATAAATATTTGGAGTTTTTTAATAAATATCTCATTGTTATAGATTTCAAATTCAATTCCATTTTTGCCAGAGAACATGCATTTTAAGATTTTGAAACTTTTTGAAATCTACTGGGATTTTCTTTTCATGGTCCATTTTAAGATTTTGAAACTTTTTGAAATCTACTGGGATTTTCTTTTCATGGTCCTGTATGTGGTTCCTTTGGTGAACATTTCATGGGAGCTGAAAATAATGTCTATTCTACAGTTGTGGCTGTAGCAGTCTGTATATGCCAGGTCAAGGCAGTTGATAGAGTTTTTCGGATCTTCTATATGCCTACTAATTTGTTATCTAGTGATTATTTTAATTTCTAGGAGAGCAGTGTTAAAATCTCTAACTATAATTGTACAGTGTCTATTTTTCCCTTTAATTCTAACAGTTTTGCTTTATTTATTTTCTAGCTCTGTTCTTATGTGAATCCACATTTATGATTGTTACATCTTCCTTAGGAAAAGACCTTTTATCATTATGAAATGATTCTTATGATCTCTGGTAATACATTTGTTCTTACTTTTCTGTTATTAATATAGCCACACAATCTTTCTTGGGCATACGGTTTGGCTGTTACATATTTTTCAGTCTTTTATTTTCAACTTGTCATTTCCTCTTATTTAAAGTGTAATTCTTGTAGATATCATATAGTTAGGTCTTACTTTTTTATGCAGTCTAATACTCTGCCTTTTAATTGCAATATTTAGTTTATTTACATGTAATGCAATTGCTACTATCTTGCTATTTGTTTTCTTCGTCTCATCAATTATTCACTCCTTTTTTCGCTTTCTTATCTTTTTTTGAGTTAATTTTTAAAAATTCTGTTTTCTATACTGTCTTTTAACTATACCTCTTGGTGCTGGTGGTCTTCTCTTTCTTTTTTGTATCTAGAGATTACTCTAGGGATAAAATTATGCATTTTAACCTATTGTGGTCTATTTAAGATTAATATTGTACCACCTCAGATAAAATATAAGAACCTTCAAGCATTAATCTATTTAATTTCACTGTCCTTTGTACTACTGTTTTTGTATATTTTACTATTACGTGTTAAAAATATCACAATATAATATTTGTCAGTTCACTATGAAGAAATGAATAAAAGAAAAATGTTTTTTCATATTTATCTACATATTTACCATTTATAGTATTCTTCACTTCTTCATATATGTCCAAGTTTTGATATGATATAATTATTCTTCATAAAGAACTCCTTTTATCATTTCTTATAGTCCAAGTATGCTGGTAACAAACTTCTTTAGCTTTCATTTCACTGAAAATATCTTCCTTTCACCCTCATTTTAAAGGATATCTGCAATCAATATAAAATAAGTGATTGACAGTTTTTATTTTTCAGGACTTTAGAGATGTCATTTCTTTATCTTTTGATCTCTGTTTTTGTTTTGTTTTTTTCTGATGAGAAGTTAGGGGTCTCTCATGGTTTCTCTCTGTGTATTTAATGTATTGTTTTCATCTGAGTGCTTTCAAAATTTTTCTTTTTATCTTTGGGTTTCAACAGTTCTACTCTTATACAGTTTTGTTTTCATTTATCCTGCTGGGAGATGTGGTGTTTCTTAAATCTGCAGATTGATGCTTTCCATAAACTTGAAAATATTTCAGCCATCATTCCCCAGTATTTTTCTTTCCTGACCTATTTTGTTTCTGCTCTCCTTCTGGGAATCCAGTTGTATATTTGTTCATTTGCTTCTTATTCTCCATCAGGTCACTGAGGTTCTATTTTTTTTTTTTTTTTTAAAAACCCTTCTTCCCTGTGTTTTCCAGTTTGTAAAATCTCCATTGGTCTGTCTTCCAGTTTGTGGATGCTTTCTTCCTCACTGTCTAACCTGTTGGTAGGTCTATCTGAATGAATTTTTCATTTCAGATATTTCACTTTTCTATTTTGGAATTTACCATTTGGTGTATTTATTTGTAGTTTTAATTTGTCTGCTAAGATTCCTCCTTTGTTCCCTCTTAATATACCTCTTTGCCTTTAAATTATCTAACAAGCTTAAATTTCTATTGCCTGCTTTTCCTCTTGACTATGCATCACATTTTCCCTGCTTTGTCTGGAATAATTGTTTCCTCCCCAAAGCCCCAGTGTATAGTTATATGTCTCAGTTGTAGGTCTTTGTAGTTCTTCTACGTGGGATGCTGCCACAGCACGGCCTGTTAAGTCGTGCATAGGTCCACACCCAGGATCTGAACTGGTGAACCCTGGGCTGCTTAAGCAGTGTATGAACTTAACCACTCAGCCACGGGGTGGGCCCCTTGGATGATTTTTGATTGCATGCTGAACATTGTATACAACATGTTGTAAGGAGTGTTGTTAGTTTCCTTTGTGGTTGAGAGTTTTCTCTGTCAGGTGCTTCAGTTATTGGCAGAGCCCAGTGATCCTGTCAGCTTGTGTTTACTCTTTGTTAGAGTGACTGTATTTTGGTTTTGGTCTTGGTCCTAAGATATGACTTTCTTTCTCTCTCTCTATATATATGTATATACTTTTTTTTCCTCTGGTAAAGAAAAAGTTTCTGTTTACAATTTCACCAATGAACAAATTAATTAAGAATAAACCAAACAAACTAGAAAGAACATCTATGTGAAGAAAACATTAAAATTCTGCTGGAAGATTTAAAAGAAAGTCACACCCTGTGTTTACAATAAATAGATATTTTAGCAATATAAATTAAATGTAATCAGAATGAAAATTCCAACAAATTTTTTACCTTGTCAAATTCAAAATATCATAAACCTATTATTCTTGCATAAATAAAATAATCTTAGTATGAAAAATAAATGGGGTGAAAAAAATCTATCCAGATGTTACATGTATTATGAAGCATGAGTAAGTTAAATGATTTGGTGCTTGGCATAAGAATAGATAAGAGCAATGGGGAAAAATAGAGCATGAAAATAGAGTCTAATACATATATAAATTTAGTGTATGATAAATGCAGCATCTAAAATCAGTGAGAAAGGCATGAATTATATAAGAAACATTGTCAAACAAATAACTAACCATTTGACCAAAAGTGTCAATCTAGACCCTCAGTTCATTCCATGTATAGCAATGTAAATTCCAGATGGATCATAAATTTAAGAGTGTAAAATTCAGTTAAAAAAATACTAAAACAAAACATGGACGGATTTTATTTATAGAATTTCAGGGTGGAAAAGAACTTAGTAAATAGGAAATGAAATCCACATACCACAATAAAAAAAATCTATAAAAATTTATTGATTTGGCATCAAAAATTACCCAAAGTAAAAAGACAAATAAAAAGTAGGAGGCAAAAAAGAATTTTGCCACAAAAATGATAGATACAGATATTCCTTTCCTGATATACAAAGAGCACTTACACATTGACTAAGAAAAGCCATGATCTAATATACAGCTGTGCAAAAGTTTTGGATGAACTTTTCATGGACAAAGAAATACAAATGGTTTTTAAACTTTGGGTTAAAAGCCTAACTTCACTCTTTATTAAAAATTAAAATAAGATATTTTTACCTCTTCGATTGATAAACCATTTAAAAATCTTAATACAGGGTGTTGGTGAAGTCGACTGAAAACAAGCATTTTGTACACTTTTAATGGAGGTGTAAATTATTCTTCCTCTTGGAGGCAATTTGGTAATTATCTACTTATCATTTGACCCAGGAATTCTCCTTAGGCAGTCATTAAAAGAAGATGTATGAGAATGTTCATTTTAATAGTAACAAAAGGCCTGAAAAAATAGGTGTCCAATAATAGGGTACTCGTTAGATAATTTTTGTTATAGCCCTAACATACAAGACAAAAAATTTGCATGAGGTATAGCTGTATGCCCTAATATGGAACATATCTCCAAGTTATATTTTTAATTGAAAGAAGCAAGAGGTATTGCAATAAGCGTAATAAACTCCATTTGTGTAAATAAGTAATATTACACACGCACATACACACATGTTTGTGTATGCTTGAAGCACGCACAAGAAACTAGTTGTGATGGCGATGTCTGACAGTGAAGGTTTGTGGTTGGGGAGCAAGGGAGACTGCCTTTCCCCATTTTACCCTATTCCCCAGTTTAGTTTTTTTGTAATGTGCATAAATTACTTTTTATTAAATATTTTAAAGCATTATTTATGGGCCTTTTCCAAATTTGACATTCTAGGAGGCTCTGGTTATGAAATGGTAATGAGGCAGTGGGTTTGGACAGAATGTAAGATTTCAGGTCAGTAAGTAAATCAAAGCTCGGAAGTTTAGAAAACTTGGCAACACGACTTAGTCTGAGCCAATTTGTAAAAGGAGTTACTAATCCTCACCTCACAGAAATTTTAAAAGTTTTAGGATACGTCGAACTGCATTGTAACTTGTGTGTTCCTATTTAAGTGCTAGTTAGTCTCATTGGTGACACCGTGACAGTTGAAATACTATGGAAAATATTTTGAAGTCCTTACTGTGATTGACATGCTCCTTTTATAAACTGGTAAGATACCGTTCACACAGCCCACATCTTGGCTTCCTCACTCCCCTGTGATTTGGTTCTCTTCAGGAGGGAATGTTACTCTGAGCTGGACCAACTGGAATTATGAGATGTTATAAATCTCTTCATACAGAGCATTTATTGGATTCACTGATTAAAAGACATTAAGTGTAAAACACTGTTTGGTCAATCCAGGACGCTGAATTAATCTTTACTTTGGACAAGGGGGCATATTCCATGACACCTGGGTCTCTCTCCAAGATTTGTGACTGAACAGGGTAGCATATGGCACAGCGGCTTTTTCTCCTGTTCCAGGGAAATAACTCTGAGGCCACCTCTTGTTGTAGCTGAGGCACAAGCTATATACAGAAATCCTATTTAGCCTAGCATCATTCAACGATAAAAGTGAATATCGGCCAATTTCAATTCACCAACTCTGTCCACGCCTGCCACATTCTTTGCTGTGTGTTGTGCGCCATGGGGATCTCACAGATGCAGAGTGCACAGCTCTTGCCCTCAAGGAGTTTATAGCCCCTGGGGGACAACTGTGGGGTACAGTAAGGCAGAATGGGGCTACAGCCTGAGCTTGGAAATCAGGCCCACCTCTGAAATCTAAATGAGGAAAAAGCCGAAGTTAGTGGGTGGTTCAGAAAACACGGTGGTGAACATGGGAGAACACTCAGCCACATTCCAGGTGGCCGACTCTGGGCTTACACCTGGATGGTGCTTGTTCCAAGGTGAGAGAACGTTGACTCTGGAGTTACCGAGCTCTCAGAGCTGCGGAGAGCCAGAGCATTTTGTGTCTCCAGTCCTTGAAGCGGAGGAGGAACCCTTCAAGCGTTCCCATCTGGACATCTGGGGTGAAGATTCTGGAGAATCATCTGAGGCCTGCTGAAGTGGAGGCTCTGGGCTTGGGCACAGGAAACTGCCGTTTTAATAAGAACCCAGGTAATCCTTACACACACCGGAGCCAACATCCAGAGCCCACAGACCTCAGGTCATTAGGATACAGTTTTCCTGGCCAGGAATTTGCACTTCCTGGGTCCTTCTGGTGGTAATTGAGCCCCCAGTGAAGCACTCCTCCAGGAAGAGAAGTCACAGGACTTAGAGTGCTAAGAGTTATACCTCTCCCTGCACAGCAACAAGGAGGTCAGCTTGAAGGCCTGAGTCCCTCTGAGGATGAGTGGATGTTTGCGTAGATGGAGAAATAGTTTCTAACATTATCAGGAAGACGCAGGCAGAGCAACAGAAGGCAAAGAAGGGAACGATGAGAGATGAGGCTGGACATTTATTCACTTTACAAATACTGACTGAGCACGAGTTATACACTAGGTGGTTTCTCATGAGGCCAAGATCTCTTCCGCATGAAGACTGGGATCGCAGAGGCCCGGTCTGTTCCTTGCAGGGTCTGAGAGCACAGGAGGGCCACAGCCAGCTCAAACTGCACAGGGGCGCCTTCTGGTCTCCTGGGGCAGAACTGAGGCCTAAGGTTGTCCTTCCCCTGAAGGCCCTTTATCTGCTTTAGTTTCTCCACCTGTTCTTGCCCCTCTGAGTGGAGTGGGGACCTTGAAGGTCCTATGACCCTCTCCACTTAGGATTCCTTCCAGGTCATTTGGAATTCATTTCTGCGACTTGCTCCAGATGGATTCCCATACCACAGAGTGCTGCAAGCACAGAGAACCGGATGGAAAGCTCACTGACATTCCTGTTTAGATGTTTTCTGCAAACTTTATGTTTGCTAAGTTTGCTAGGCCCCTGAGCTTTATACATGTCTGATTTGAGGAGCGATAAGTTTTACAGAGAATAGACAGCAGAACAAAAGAAAGCACATTGCTTTTGTATTAAGCTGTGGACCTGCTCCCAGCTCTCTTGGAATATGGCATCCTGCATGTAATCTGTTTGCAAGTGGCTCTGAAGCGGCCCAGCATCACGATGATGTTCTCAGCACACAGATGCATGAATGAACACCCGCCAGTTGTCAGGCTCTGGTGGTGGTGGGGGGGTGGCACCAGCTCCCACCAGGCTGCCCTGCACAGAGATGGCAAACTGATATTCACTCCCTCCTTCCACTTCTGGCCAGGTGCTTGGTGCTCATTCTGGCTTTGTTTTTCCCAAGATGGCTTCAGTTTGGATGCTTCCAGCTAGGCTTGGCCAAGCTGCATCAGCTTCTCATCAACGTCACCATCACCATCCGGGGATATTTCCTGTGTGCCTCTTGTCAACTGCTGCCAGTTCCACTAATGGTCCTTTACTGTCTGTCATGTGCCAAACCCTGTGCTAAACTCCGGGCAGACGGCCATGCAGAGCATCCTAGCTCAAGGAGCTCACGCTGTAAGGAGCAGAGTAACGTGGAAACACAACATTTCAAAATAACTTAAAGTGAGCTATGCTGGAGGGATGAACAGGGTGTTATGGGGACCAAAGAGGATCACTTAGTTCTATCCCAAGCAGAGATGTCAAGGGCAGAGGCATCAAGGAAGGCTTCTCAGGGCAACTGCTGAGAAGGTTGAGTCCTGAGGGTGAGTCAGCATGAACTAGATAAGGGGAAGCAGTGAGTTCAGAAAATTCTCCAAAGTTATCTAAACTTGGGCCCAAGCTCAAAATCAGAAGTTGGGAAGGAATTCCTCCACTTCTGCCTCAGGTCAGAATTAGGGTTGGGGCCTGACTGAGCCCTTGGGTTCCTTCCTACGTGGGCTAGTGGAGATCAAAGCAAGGACTTTCTCCTTGTAAGGATCCTCTCAGCTCTGGGCCATCTCAGAAACCCCTCAGAGAAAGTCCTGCTGGCACTTTATTCCCCTCTGCCCTAGTAAATGACTCCAGAAGCAAGACCTAGGAAATCAGCCTGGCCCAATCTGGGGCACATCATGGATTCAGATTATAACCCTCTGGTTTTGGTTTGGCATCAATATGCAATTGGGGCCTCTGAATAGTCATTTATCTTATTTTTTTCTGTTCGTTTGTTCAAGAGACATTTACCAAATACTGATTGATGATGATGATGATTATGATAGCTAGCTACATGATAGGTAGTTAGATAGATAGGTAGGTAGATAGATAGGTAGCATTAATTGAGCCCTTGCTTAAATATATTAGCAAAGTGCTGGACACATAGGATTATCTCTTTTAATCCTTACAACCACTCTGTGAAGTAGGTACTAGTCTGAAGTTAATCTGCAGAGGGAAAAACTGAGGCTTAAGCGGTTGAGTGAATTCTTTACACAGCCAATCAAAGATGAAACTTACACTCCATCCCTGGCAGCCCTCACTCTAGGGTGTGACTTCTAAGGAGATAAGAGAAAGGAGTGGCCTCCTGGTGGAGTAAATGGACAAAGATGCAAAAGCAGAGGCTGCACTTCTCCAAATGGCAAATGGTCCAGCATGGTTGATCACAGGGCATAGGCAGAAAATCAAGGAAAGAAGGCCAGGTTGGTGGTTGGGGGCAGATCAGGGAGGGACTACCATGCTACGCTAAATGGTTCATATTTTCTTAGGTAGGCAATGGAGAGTCTTTGGTGGTTTCTAACACAGAACAAAGATATGCTCTAGGAAGATTAATGCTGGAGTGTGACAATGTGTGCAATTTTGTCTAAAACACTTTAGTACAGGGATTATATGCAAACCTAAGTAAAACGCCTAATCTCACACTGATAAAGAATGCATGATCCAGGGTCAGCTGTGTTTTTATCAGGACGCCCAACCTCCAGAGGCAGCTCCCACTGGCATTTCCATTATTGACATTTGGATCAAAAACAGTCTGATAGCTAACACTATCTATCAGTCAGGGTAGGCTCTGCAACTCCAGGATCTTTGTTTCCTCACATTGTAAACTTTATTTCTCACCTGTGCAAAGTCTGAGGCAGGCAGCCTCCCCCACCCTGCTCTCCGACATTCAGTTTGTGGGGCCTTGCACCATGAGTCCCCGCCAAAGAAGAAGGTGCTTGTTGATATGTCCTAGGATAACTTTGCGATACGGGGAAAAAGTAAAAGAATAATCCAATGACCACCCAAATACTCGCCACATAAATCCAATAATTATTAATATTTTCCATATTTGCTTTATCTCTGGCTATTGCCAGCAACTGTTCCAGCTGAGCCCTTTGAAAGTGGGTACAGACATTATGACCACTTCCATAAATACATGAGCACGCCCCTTCCCCAATAAGAACAATCTTTTACGTGAAGACAGCATTATCCCAGCTGGAAAAATTAACAATAATTCCCTAACTTCATCTATGATTTAGCCTATGCTTAAATTTCCCCGATTGCCTCCAAAATGTCTTTTATGGCTTTCTTTTTCAGACACAAACCCGTCAAGGATCATGAATGATGTTTGGTTGTCATAACATGTTAGTGTCTTTTAATCGAGACTAAGCTCCTCCTATATATATATATTTTTTTAATGACATTGACTTTTGAAAAGACCAAGCTTGCTGTCCCACTTTAGGGTTTGTCTGGGGGCTTCCTTGTGGCAGTGTTTAACATGGTCACATCCTGCGTGTCCTATGAATTGAGGTTAGGTCTAAAGGTTTGATTCAAGGTAAATGTTTGGCAAAAATAGTTGGATTTCATACGGCTGAACTTCATGGGCACATGATAATTTCTCACCATTATTGACGCTGCTTAAGATAATAATTGTCATATCTTCCCATAACGAAGACTCATATTTCCTATTGAACTTTGAGGGGTGGTATTTTGACAATATGTGATTATTCTCTCATCCAATGGTTTTAACATCTATTGATAGTCCTTGCTTGAATCAGTTATTTATGATGAAGAGAAAATCATGATGATTTTTTAAAAAAGGAATGAGTTTTTCTTATACTTTATGATTATAAAATGCTACTTTGGCATTTTATTTATGCTTCTTATATTTTATTTGCAATCCTTGTATTTTATAAGCTAGTTTCTAATATTTTGTTTGCACAAACAATACCACATGAATCCCCATTCTATAGGTATTTTTGTGAACGTAGGCCAGTATCCATTAAGGAACAGTTCCTAGAAACAGAGATCAAATGATACATATGGTGAGTTTTGGTATACTTTGCCAAACTTCTCCCAGAAAGGCTAGCCGGAAGCCTTGTCTCTCCAGCAGCATGGTGCCGGGCCTGCCTGGTGCAGGAGAGCCACCCTAACGGGAGATTAACGACAGAATTCTGAGAGCCTGATAGGCGGGTTAGGAATGTTTAATTAAAGAAACAGAGAAAAAAGAAAGAGGAAAATGCTGATTGAACCCAATAATTCACAGAATAGTAGTCTTTAAATTCTATTGGTTCCTTCCAAGGAAAGAGCAAGGTGCCCCTTAAAGCTACCGGTCTTCCCTTCTGTCCTTGATCACGCACACATACACAGCTTCCCTCTGGATTTATGGATTAGCATTTATTCATTTTTGTGATCAGTTACAATTATTATTATAATTTTTTGATACTCAAATAACTGTCCTGAATGTCACCTCAGGAATCCTTTCAAGCTGGCCCTTGTGTGCTTGTGACACACCTCCATTTATCTCCGAATACTTTTTGTTTTTTGCGGGGGTCGGGAGGAAGGCTGGCCCTGAGCTAACATCTGTTGCCAATCTGCCTCTATTTTGCATTTGGGGTGCTGCCACAGCATGGCTTGACAAGCGGTGTGTAGGTCTGCATCCAGGATCCGAACCCATGAACCTGGGGCTGCCAAAGAAAGGCATGTGAACTTAACCACTATGCCACCAGGCCAGCCCCATAAACACTTTCTTACTCTCTGGTAGCACAAGAAATCCAGCCTCACCCATGTTCTTCCTCCAGAGCTGGAATCAGCCATGGAATCGTAGTTTCTAGAAAACGAGAATGGCAACCACAAACCAAAGTCTAGGTGCTGGATGTGCTCGTTGCCTTCAGGGCCTATTAGTGGATAAATTATGAGTTCCTCTTGACATTTCAGCACAAATTTTACATTATAGGATGTTCTTAACTCTTTGAATTTTTACTCAGGTATGTTTTCTCTTACCTATAAAGCTTTTGTTCCTAGTTTTTGACTTTATCCTACAATATTATGACATTGTTTCAAAATTTCAATATGAACATCACTGTTAACGATAATATTCAATAGGTGAGAAATGGTACTTTGGTATCATTTTAACTTGTCTTTCTCTTATTGTGAGCGAAGCTGAATGTGTTTCTGGACCATTTTCCTTTCTCTTTCCATGAACTGCCTGCTTAGGCCTTCTGCCCATTTTTCTATCTAGTTTTTACTGATTCTTTGGCTCTAATTTTAGAAGATCTCTCTATATTAGGGATACACCCCTTTGGTTTTGATAGAAGGTTCAAATATTTCCCCTGGTCTGTTATTGTTTGTGAATATTCGTTACAGAGTTTTTTTATTCCGTACAAAACACAGAGTGGGACTTTGCTGGTGAAAATGCTGCCCTACTAACATGACATCCTAGTAATACAGAGTTCACCAGAGAGGATGAGGGCTAGAAATGTACTCCTGTTGTTGCAACTGGAGATACTCAAGGCGGTAGGTGGCTAAAGTGTTTCAGAGACACTTCCCACTGCACAGGCAACTATAAGATTCCAGCAAGGCGCCAAGGCTTTGCCCATAGGAAATTTGGTTCTCAAAACTTGAGTGTCATTCCTGGATCCATCTATTAGTTTAGGAGGAATCCTGGTTGCCTGATGCCAGCTATGAAGTTGACACAGTCCTGCCCTTTGGAATGTGGCCATGTTGGCCTTGAGTGAAACCTTCATGTAAACTGCTGCTTGGCCACCGAAGGAGCAGAGTGCTAGGACTTGCTGTGCTCATGGAAAAGGTTTACAAACTGTCTTGCATCTGTTTGCCACCAAATATTCGTTTAATAAATGTGTGGCTGCATCAGTCTGCCTTCCAACAGGAAGCACATGGCACACACAAAAGAGAAGTGGAGAAGGGCATGTTTATAAGGAGATACGAGAGATGTAAGGGTGGAAGAGAGGCTCAGGTGTGTAGTAGGCCAGCTGTAGGAGCAGCCAAATGGTCACCACCTGGTAGCACAAAGGGATCATGAAGAGGAACAGATCCCAGGACTGAGACTCAAGAGGGAAGCCATAGAGAGAAGGTCACTTTGAGAGCAGCAGAGAGCTGTGGCCATGGGACAAAGGCAGTCTAAGGTGACTTTTCAGTACAGTAGCCAGGGGAATATATACTTTGGCTTCACTCTCCTTCCTCCCTCTGGTACTCTGTTCAGATCCACAGACCAATGGGCAGCCAGAGGATGAGGGGCCTTGCTGACACAGGCCATGACCGTCAGTGCCCTGGGAAAGAGCAAGGTGGAGAGGGGCGAGAAAGGAGTAGCCAATCTCCATCCACTTGCAACTTCTTCCATTCCTGCTATTTACCATGAAGAACATCAGAGACTCCAAAGCCTTCCAAACCTGGGTGCTTGCATGTTGCTACAAACATGACATGGACGTCATGAGGAGGAGCTGCCTTAGGGGTAAGATCCAGGGAGGTACCTTGGTGGTTGGGAGGTAAGAGCAAATGTGCCAGAGTTTTGGGGTGAGGTCAGGGCTGTCACCCCTATGGTGATGACACGAGCAGCAATGGACTATTATGATGAGCTCATCTGGGGAGAATTCAGGACAGAAGGCATAAGGTCAAAGAGAAGATCACCACTGGTATATACATAGCTGTTTTCCTGGCCTTTCAATGATTCAATCAACAAATATTTATTGATGGCAAGCCGTGGTGTGCCAGATGCAGGTAGGGATGCTGATGTTGGCATACAGGAGGGGATCGAATGGAGAAGCTCCTGGCTCTTGCTTTATAGTGAGGAATATAGAAAAAAAGGATCTACGAATAAAATACATAGTTTAGTGATAGAGAGCAGTAAGTAGTATGAAAGAAAGGAAATGTTGTGTAAGTAGAAAATATAAGTGGTCAGGGATGGACTCTCCAATGAGAAAATGTTGGGAAGTGGCCCGGGCACAGCAAGGGAGCTGGCCACCAGGAGCTCTGGGAAGAGCCGAGGGAGCAGCAAGTGCAGAGGCCCTGTGGCTGGAGGAGAGAGGGCAGAGAGATGGCAGGTGAAGAGGCCCCAAAGGCCCTGGGGTCAGGTCGCAGTGGGAACATTGGCTTTGCTGTGAATGATGTGGGAGCCTCTGTAGAGATTTGAGCAGAGGGGTGACATTTTCTGATTGTTCTTTTAACAAACTCACTCTTGCTGCTGTTTTGAGAATTGATTCCAAGGAGGACAAGGAGCTGAAGGAGGGAGACCAGTCAGAAGGCCATTGGCTTACCCAGATGTGATGATGGGACCAGGGTGGTAGCAGAGGGGGTTGGTGATAGAGTTCTTGATCCAGTTTGGTGTTGGCATGGCAGGATTTGCTGAAGGACTGGGTGTGCATGTGGCAGGAAGGCCTTTTGCTTGAGCAACTGAGGAACAGAATTGTAATACCTGTGCTGGGATGGACTGCAGGTGGAGCTGGTGGGAAGATGCCTAGGTGTAGACACATTAAGCCTTATTGGTCCAGGCCTCCAGTGGAAACATCACAGCAGTGGGATAAGTGGGTCTGGAGGTCAGAGGCCAGGGCCTGGCTGCTTGGGCATTTCATCACTGCTGGTGGTGGCAGCGGGAGGAGCATCAGGGGAGTGAGAAATGTAGGGGAAATTTCTAAGTTCCAATTCACTTCATACACTGGCTTTGCCCCCTGCTAGCTGTGATAAACTATTTCATCCCTGTGGGCCTCAGTTTCTCCATTTGTAAGATGCAGACAATTCCTTCTACCTCTGGTTGGTTGAGAGATTTAAATGAGGTAATGTGTGTGCAGGGCCTGGCACAGAGAGCACCATGTGGCTCCTTGATCATCAACAGCCGCTGTTCCAGCCATCTCCCTTCTCCCTCCACGTGCTTTCTTCTCCTTCCCTCCTCATCCTCCTCTTCTGCGGCTTACTCCTTGGAAACTAGTCTCAAAGAGAATCTGCAGAATGACCAGAGAGGAGGCCAGGCCGCATGCATGTTGTCAGTGCTCAGTTTTTGACTCAGGTGCAGGGTCAGAGGGCAAAGGAGGGATGAGGTGAGGCCCAGGTGTGGCAGCACCTTGACGGAGCCTGGGGTTGCAGACTGGTCCATCTTCCATTCGCCTTGCCATGGGTCAGTTCCTGCCTCTCAGGGCACAGGGTGGTGGTCTGGTCCAGGCCCCTGCTCTGACCAAGTGACTCAGAGCCCCCTTCATCCTGTTCTCTGAGATGTGGCCAATTGTGTCCTTGTTGACCCCATGGGTGACTTAGGCTACATGATGAAACAACATTTTGAGTTAATAGTTGGTATTTTTTTGTCCCTAAATGTTTGGCTAACTCTATTCCCAGTACCTTTGGGTTCCTTTGATCGAAATACAGGACAGAAAGCACAAGTAGGTCCAGAACAATTGCCTTGTGGCCTTTAGTATTCTAGCAGGGGGCTCTCAAAGAGAGGATTGTGCTGGGTTGGAAGGGGAGAAAGATGGGGCCCTCTGAGGACAGCAGGAGATGTCAGCATGTGGGAGCATCTCCACAGCCAGAGGCAGACAGAACTCTTCCTGATTCGTGGATCTGGGCCCTGCTGACTCCTGCCCTGAGCCTGGGAGGGAGCAAAGCCTCAGAAGAGGATGGCAGACGGGTCTCCTGGGAGGCCTGGGCTCCTGGCATGAGAGTGATTCCTGCGTCCAAACTGCCCTGGAGGGAGCAGAACCACTTGCCTCCAGGCCTTTTTGGAGGGCCTTTCCTGCTCCAGCACCCCCACCCTCCCAGATTCTGGTGTGCCCCAAGAAAGGGAGGGGCACTCTGCAATGGTGGAGACTGAGGTTCCTGCAGTGGGTGGAGTAGGAGCTCAGCATGGGATCTTGTCATGAGAAGGATGTAAACTAATTTATTTCGCTTCTTTAGAAACAATGTTCATACACACTTAATGTAGCTTGAGGAAGGACGTGCTCTAAGGCGGCCCCATGGCACCAGCTGTACTGTTCAATGATGCAGCCAGGTTGACTCACCAGCCCTGGTACCCCCGTGTGCTGAAACGGCTAGGCCCCGACCTGCCATCTTTGGTGTGTAGGAACGGGCATGTGAGTGCTGTGAGGGATGAGAGGGACGAGGCAGGCCAGCTGCTTCCTTTTCCAGGTGGCAAAGCAGCGGCCAGAGGGATGGTGGGACTTGACCAAGAGAGCTTAGTGAGTTCCGGGCAGAACCGGCATGGAGCCCAGCCTCTAACATGAAGTCCAGAGCTCTTCATGCTACACCACCTTCTGACTAGTCTGGCCTCCGAAGGGAAGAAGGAACGGGAGACCACCCCTCCCCGCTGCAGGGTTGTCAAGGCCCCGGGTGTGGAGACACGAGGGGCAGACTGATTCCTTTGGAGGATTTTGCCCCAAAGCTCTAAAGTAGGTATAGAGTTCTAAATTCCAGTAATTGCTACTAAACAATTGTTCAAAATTCTTTGAACATGTGGTCCTCAAAACTCTTTCTTTGGTTTGACGTTAATTGGGGTGTTTGTGCTTTGACTTGTGGATGTTATTTCCCCATGGGTGGGCACTGCAGGAGCCGGTTTCCACTTCCCACATGACGCCCTATTCTGTGTTTGGTGGTACCATCCTCCTCTCAGAGGCAGAGCAGGAAACCATTTTCATCAACCATCTTCTTGTCCAGCTGTGCTACAGTCAGTACAAGAGTCCCCTGTATAGATCCAAGGAGGGCTAGAAACCGACTTGATTATCAATACATTCCTGGGAGGTAGACCCTGGGAAATGTAGCCAGAGCCCCCTGGGGCCACCCCATGGGATAACGTTTGGAGCAGCCTCAAAAGACTTGGAAACTCATCAACAGCTCTCTCCTCTCTCTCCCCCTCCACCTCCTCCTCTTGTTTGAGAATTCTTCTGACACTGATCTGCAGTCAGGACTCAAAATTAAATTCTTCTGCATTATTAAATTGAGTATTTGGCTTAATATTTTAAAATCTGAGACCAGTTGAGACCCAAAAGCACTCCATCAGTGCCTCATGTTCCTGTTGAAATTAAAAGCTTGCTGGAAAAAAGCACAGCAGAAGGATGGCTGCAGAGCGTTCCCCGGGGGCCGTGGTCTGTTTATGGGTCTCTGAGCATTTTTTTCCAAGCTCATGTTCTAAGCTCCCTCAAACCTCCTGAGTGTATTCACCAAAATGGAACTGCAAAGTGCCAAAACTGGAATCCATTCTTTTATTTTCTTCTTCTCAGCTCCTCTAACGCGGTCTGACTCTGAGATTGTATCACACCCCGCTCAACCCCCTTGAAGAGTCTGGACGCGATCAAACCGCAGTGAACGCATTTTGAACCCTTACTTTGTATTTCAGCAGCTCATTTGGTTCTCAAATATGAAAAAGTGCAAATTTCCTGTTGGCTTGGAATTAGTTTAAGTTTTTTTCTCTCCTACTCCAAGACAAATCAAATGAGAACATTCAGGATATCCTAGACATGGAAGCTTGAGCTCATAGATCAAAATGCCTCATTTGCCTTTCCTAGTGATGTTTTTGCTCCATGTAAAATTATAGCAGAACTTGGCAACCCAGCCCATGTATAGAGTTCCTGGGAAATATGTCAATTTTATGTCTGATTTTTATTACTAAGATCTGGGTGCCCTGTGGATCTAAATGCAGTATACAATCCCAGGAACTCCATTTGTCTATTTGTTTGGTGTATTTACTTCTGTCTCCTTCTACATGGCTTTTTGATTTTTTTTCTATTCTAACAGCATATGTTTAAGTTTATAAATAAAACTGACAATGCTTGCTGATACCTGTTGTGAATAAGGAAATAGTGCTACTTTCTCAGATTGGGTGACGAAACTCTGATACTTTCTCCAGCCCTGCAAAGACCCTTCCTACTGTACAGATAGAGATGCATTCTCTTCCTTCTGGCAAGACATGGCAGCACCTGAGGGTGAGCAGCTGCACCTGGAAACATCTTGCATCTCTATTTGCTTGAAGTTCTGTGGGCCCTTTGGTGAGTTCAAAGTAATAAACCCTGAATGGAGCTTGAGTTGGGAAGACAGGAAACTCACAAAGCCAATTTGTCCTCTGAACGGGATTTCTCACAGTGTTGTCTACAGACCACTGACCAGCCAAGATTGTCTAACCGGTGGTCCTGAGCCAGTTTGTCACTTTGGGATGAAACACTAGTGAAATATTATCCTCTTTCGAGGTTGTGAATATATCTGAACTAAATTCATATTCTAATTAATTGTTAGATTTTAAAGGCGACTCATCAAGTGTGAGCTTTGAGAGAGGATGCAATGCGTCCAAGTTGACATAGATGAAGGGCGCAGGGTTTGAACTTGGGCGCCATTCCCAAAGCCCCCTTATTTATTTTGCATTGTGATCCTTGCAGTGGAGGAGTCTGATACGGTAATGCGGGGGGTAATTAATTACACTTATTTAGCTAAAGCATTTAACTTAAGCCTTCTGGCTATAAAACTAAAAGATATTTTTTGTTCAAAATTGGGGAAAACTGCAAAGTGTGTGAAGAAAAGCATAGATGGAGGCAGTCATACCCGCGAGATCTTCCTTTTGAATTTGTGAATCAAATTGGGCTTATGATTTTGTATCCTTCTTATCGGTTGCTTCCCTTGTTATTAAATATTCTTTGGGAAGATGATTTTCAATACTGAGTAGTATTCTGTCCATTGGAAGCACCATTACCAGTTTAACTAGCCCACTATTATTGGGCATTCAATTTGTTTCCCATTTATCGCTGCTACAGAAAAAACTTTTCTGAACCTCTTACACTTAAGTACTCGAGCACAATTCTGAAAGCCTGGAAGTGAATTCCTTTGGTAAAGGATGTGTACACTTCTTTTACATTTTATTATCAAATTGCCCTCCAAAGTTGTTATAACAGTAAGACTTTTGCCAACAGTCTGTGAGAATGCCTCTTTTCGCAGAACCTTCAAAGAAACTGTGTCCTCATTAAAAATTAAAAATAGCGGCCATTTATTAAGCAAAACTCAATAGCTTCTTTTATTTTAATCTCCATTTCCTTCACAATAGTGAAGTTGGACATTCGTAATGTTTTATTGACTTTATTTCTTCATTTTGTGAATTGACTGTTTTTTCCACTGAGTTATTCGTCTTTTTCTCGTTGGTTTACAAGAAATCTTTATAAGGTAAACAGATCCACTTTTTGTAATGTGATGGAAATTATTCTCCTAGAATGTAGTGGGCTCTTTTGTTTATGATATATCATTTTAATATTTAATTAAGGTAGTTAGAGCTGTCTCTTTCTTTATAATTTCTTTCTTTGTGTCGTGCTGAGAAAGACTTTCGTGTTCTAAGATCAGATAATTAACAATCTACATTGCATTCCAGTTCTTTTATAATTTTACTATTTATATTTTACCTTTTCATCTAACAGGTATTAAAGTGTACGCCATGAGGTAAAGCTCAAACTTTTATTTTTTTGCTTTAAATAATTAAGAAATCATACCAACATTTAAAAAATTATCATCCTTTTGCTACTGATTTTAAAATGACACTTCATCGTGTATCACGTCCATGTGTGTCTCTGAACTTTCGCATGTGGTTCCCTTTGGGGCCAGTTTATTAAATTTGCTATTAGTGCAGATACTGCGACAGACTTCATGGACTTTGTTTTCATTATCTTTTCCATCTGATATAAGGAAACTATGTATTTTTGTATATTTATATAGTTACAAACCACTTCATAGAGATTTTGTGCATTGTGATGTTTTTTCATCACGGAATTTTCTGGGAAGAAAATTGTATCAGCTGCATATAATAACATTTAACTCGTATTTTTTAGTACTATTTCTAACATGCCATTTTGACACAATTTATGGGTGTTTATGACAACGTACATTTGTCTTACTTCTTCCATCTTATAATTTAGTTCTTTTATTTTCTTGCTTGATTCTTACTTATATGTTGTGCTTTGTTCTTGGAGTACACGTCCTCTAACAACTCTTTTTCAAAAGTATCCTTCTGTCCAGCACCTTGAAAGCAATGTTCTCAGAGGGACCTTTCATGAGCCTCACACAGTTTTTACCCATTGCCAAATAAGAAGGAGCCTATTGGGCCTGGCGTTTCCACAAAGCGGGAAGATAGAGTCCCTTTGCTTCTTCCCCCAGTCTTCCTTGAGATACTGTTAGAATCCCCTTCTATGGGGCTGGCCCAGTGGCACAGTGGTTAAATTCACATGTTCTGCTTTTGTGGCCCCAGGTTCACAGGTTCAGATCCCAGGTGCAGATGTGGCACTGCTTGGCAAGCCATGCTGTGGCAGGCATCCCACAGATAAAGTAGAGGAAGATGGGCATGGATGTTAGCTCAGGGCCAGTCTTCTACAGCAAAAAGAGGAGTATTGGCAGCACATGTTAGCTCAGGGCTAATCTTCCTCAAAAAAAAAAAAAAAAAGAATCCCCTTCTTGGATTTTGGCTCTAGACTTGGTTGATAAACGTTCATACTACAGATCCAGGGTCATAGAGTGATGGAGGTCAGAGGGGACTTGGAATTGCAGGCAGCTTCAGGGGGAAAACATCCTTCCTACACTGTGTCCTCTTGTTTAGGGAAGTGGCCCATGGAGCCTGGGTTTGTGTGTGATCATGCTTCCAGAGAAGCCATCAGAATGACTTTCCCCACCTCTTCCTGTGCTGCTGTTGGCCAGCCAGAGACAAGTTCCATCTACCAGGCTGGATTTCGCTTGGGGTAACTCCCATATAATCTCAAGGACCACTGATTCCAAATGTTTCTTCCTTCCCATCAGCTGTGGCTCACTGAGGTGCTGCACACTGGAGGTAACTAAGGGCACCCTTCCAGAGTCTCCCTCCTGAATTGTAGGAGAAGGCTCTGGGGTCTACTGTACTGAAAAACAGCAGCATTAATGCAATGTTACCATCGGCAGTGCATCTAGCAGATGTTCTTGACGTTTGGGAGGGTGAGAACGGGCACCCCAGGTTCCAGCTCTGTTGGAGATTTACACACCTTTATACATACACTTACCCAATAACTCTTTAACTTTCTCAGAAGACAAATATTAGATGCAGCTCCTCCCCTCATTCAGCTGGACTTAAGGAGAAATAGCTGAACACGCATCCACTTACAAATTTCAAATCAATTTAAACAAATTGTACCATTGGTCATCAAAGACTTTCCAGTCTTGACTCACTGTTAAAGACACCGTGATAAGAAAAGATAAGTATTTTATCATCACAAATATTTTTCCCATGGAAATTGACTGCAGAACCTTCAGACTCTTCGAACTGTCTTTCCTTTGCTTTACTTCTCCAAGGTCCTTCGAAAAGTCGATGAATCTATGGACTTGTTCTTGGTGCCAGAATCATGAGATGTTTCGTTCTGTTGATCCATCCTAAAATATAAGGATGTGCCCCCAAGTGGATTCAAGTCCATCAGAATAATTTATCATGAGCATGTCATCTGAGGGTTTATTTATAATTTTAGCTTATATTATCTCGTTTCCTCTTAAGATATAAGCAAAACACACACACGTTTGCACACATGCACAGTGATTTGGTGGGGATTGTATACAAAGATTTATGTTTTATCCTCTTTGTCAAATTTTAAGCTCAAGGGTTCCTCCCGATTCCACCCCTTAGACCTACATTACCTTGCCCTCCACTCAGACCCTTCCTGATTTTACAGACAGGTGTTGGGTTCATGCCTGGCTGGCTTTGCCCTTCAAACCGGAGCCCCCAGCTATGAAGGCTCGCAGGTGCAGATATGAGGGCTCCGTGATCATTTTGCTGTTCTTCTCTGAAGGTTTGGTTCAACAGTAGAATGCCGTTCTTTGTTTTGTTTCCTGTACTGTTTCCTCCAGGCAAAACTTGGCATTAGTCAGATCTGTCTTGGCCTCCATCCAAGCAATTTAGTCCCACAAGTTTCTCATTATGAAATGGGTTCACCTGTAGGATGGTCCCATGGTCTGGACACCAAGCCCACATTATTATTATTAAGACGCTGCTTCTGTACAACATATGTTTTCAGCACAGACTGTTAATTTCCCCGTATCCATGCCTAGAGAGGTTCCTTTAGGGCTGGCACATCTTTGTTCTTGTGGGGAATTGGGAGAACAGCTAGCTGAATTTCCAGCTGTCCTCTTCACATTACTGTTTAAAATTAGAGACGACAAAGACCACAATTATAAAAAAACAAATTGCCAGCATGTCTGTTCGTAGGCTCCAGGAAGGGCCTTTCAATCGCTCTGGCTCTTTGAGCAAGCATTTCCATTCAGGTCACTATTAAACCATGATTACAGTACATATAACTGTCCTTTTGTTTTAAAGAAGGCATGGGTTACTTCGGCCCATTTCTATCATGCTACTCCAAGGCTGATCTTTTCTCAGGTTAAAAGAGAAAGATTACACACTGAGGTCACTCCACAAATGTTTTGCATTAGTGCAGAAATTGCCTTCATGTACTAAGATGTTTAAGCACCTACGAAGTTGTCGCCAGCCATCTGGGCTGCTGGGAACACTAAATCAATCTGTTGTATGCACAAAGCCAAGTAATTTATCTGTCAGGTAGTATTTCATTTAAAACATATTTCTGTGCAAAATGAAATACGTAAAATAGTCCATTTCCATACCCGAGTCTGGCGGTTCCCATTATTTCACGGATAAAATTGTCTTTTTAATGGAGCAAGGAGGTCCTTGGGCTCATTGGCCTTCGACTTCAGAAGGAGCTTCTATTTACATTATGCAAATATCCAGTCGCTGTTAGGAGAAGTCACAGGAGCCTGTGTGATTGTCATGTCTCTCGCAACCTACCTCTGAGTGTCCTTCAGGTCAACACTTGTATCAGAAGGTCAGTTGAGGTTTTCCACGATGACTTCATGACAAAGTATCTGTCCATTATCCAATTTGACACAGTTAGAAGCCAGAGCTCAATTTCATAGCCTTATACTGAGAGCTGGGCGAGCTTTATGAAGCTTGAGTTTCATCTCCCTCTCAGATTTATGCGCCTCCACTCTCCAAACGTGGAAGAGCCTTCTGGCATCCCCTCGTGTCTCCACTGTCAGACACCAATTTGCATTACAGGAAGTGTGCATTTGTTGTACACCCTGCATAGGCCTGTTCTGTTAAATTATTCCCTTTTTCAATCACAAAAACCAAGCAGGAGTTGGATAAAAAATAACTGGCTCTCTTCCACCATTTTTTGTGTTTTTTTTCCTATAAATAAATGAATCATTCGTAAGTTGATGCATTTAATATGGGGATCCCAGTCTGGTATCATTTCTCCAGACCTGGAATCTGATTAATGACACACCGTCTGCGCTGAATTTATGTTCCTCTTCACCTGGGGAAATGCAGTTTGTTCTTCCTTCACAAACAGAAAGGAACCGTGCGGAATCAGGTTTCTCATACCTGCGTGTGCCAAAGGGGTAACAGAAAAGGGCTGTGGAATGTGTTTAGAAAAGGCTGCTTGGGAAGAGAAAGGCCCTTTTGTACATTTGAAAATATTATTGCTGAGTCCAACTGTTTGTGTCCTATTGGGTTAGTTTTCACTCCTTCAAAATGTATCTATTTCTACTTAAAGATGCTCCGTGTGCTGAGATGTTTAACCATCTACCTACTGAGGTACCAGGCCACTCTGTGCATCACTATTGACTTCTCTCCCTCTTATGAGCTTCTCTTCCTCCCCGACCTCACTTCGGGCCAGCGAAGGCCACGGTGCCTCCTTGTTGCGCCTCTGGAGATGACTGCAGATTTAACTACCTGACTGTATAATTCCTGGTGAGTTCCATACAGACTGGTGCTAAATCCCCATTCCTTAAATGTTTCTAAATGTCAAAAAGAGATACTATGATCATTTTGGTGCCTCATCCAAGCATGCACGGTAGGCTAAGTCTGGGGTGAGATTTTAGGACTGCAGGAATATAGCCTCACCAAAAAATGACCTGATAATTCCAGTTCCCCGTTCAATGGATTGGATGACAAGGACACTCAAAAACTGCTCAGGCTCATAAGTGCACTGAGAGAGCAGAAAAGTGATTGATCCAAGTGCACAGCCAGTGCCCCTGGCTGCTCCCAAGAGAGCTGTGCCATCGCTGGGTGCTGGAAAAGCAACTGCCCACCACTCCTCTCTGCTCCCTGGCTTTCTCTGAACTTGTGTTCCAAGGTCTCCCCATCCATTTCTGTCCAGGGCAGCAGAGTTGCCGTCCACCTCACATTTCCTGCGTGCTGTGTGCTCTCCTGGTGGGGAGCTCTGGTGGCTTCCCCTGATCTTCAGGAGCTAGGAGCAGCTCCTCAGCACCCCCTCCCAGACACCAACCTCTTCCTCCTCATAACTCACTGCTCACTGTCCCCTCTCCCTTTCCTCCCGCCAAAACATCCCTCTCTCATTCTCCAGTGCTCCGGGCTGGCTCTCTTCTACCGAGTTGGCACGCCAGCATAGGCAGTCACCGCTGTAAGGGACATTTTCTCCATCTCTGCACCTGATGACCTCCTACACATCCTCAGGCCTCAGCCTTGTGCAGAAGCAGGTAGCTCAGTGGCCCAAGGATCTGACGTCTGACTTCTTGTGTCATTCAGCATCACCACTGACCTGGGCTGATGCCCCGGGGGCACACACTCCATTCTCTGCATGGTTGCATTGGCTGTCCTCTTACATTTCTTCTGTCCCTGGGAGACAACCTAGCTGCTCTTGTTCATTCAGCTCATCAACAAATACTTTCTGAGCACCAACCACATGCCAGGCAGTTCTGGGTGCTGGATACAGCGTGAACAGGCGGTGAGGCTCCAAGTCCTGCTGTCAAGGTGCTGTGGTCTCAGCCACTCCAGTTGTTGCTTTGAGAAGTGCTGCCAGGCCTCCACTGGCTTTGCTTTGCCTCTTGAGGCCAGATTCCAGCCCACCACCTTGAACCTAAATCCCACGTGGTCAGGTGGAACTGTAGACTATGTGTTTAGTTGGGTGCAAGCCCACTCCTGTGCCACCAGCCTCCAGGAATGGGGAAGAGGTTAGTGGACAGCAATCAGGGTTGGGGTAGAGCAGCTATTGGGCATGGGATACAGGCTTTACCGCAAATATTCTGCAAGAGTTTCAGAACCCTCTCCATGATTTGGCAGGGGGTTGGGTTTCACAGCCTCTGCAAAGCTGGTTTGACTCTGTTCACCAGGATAACTGCCACTCGCCTCTCTGGGTCCTGTGTGCAAGTGCATGAGTGTCCCAAGGCCTGGTGAGATGTTGGAGCCATGTAGCTGATCAGCTGGCCCTCTTCTGAGAGCTGGATTTCCCCGGGAGATTGATTAAGGCCATGCGTGGCTGCTCTCTGTCAGAGAAGGTGGGGATTGAACTCATTCTCTGTTATTAGAGTGACATTTCCCCAATGGGACAATTGGCAGAAGATGCCATGGGGTGTGTTTCCCCACAGGAACACAATATCTTGTCCTCTTACCCCTTCTGGTGTAGAGTGACTTAGCAGGAACAGTAAGTAGAGGGGAGTTATGCCCTCAGACCACGTTAGGATGACCCAGTCCAGGAAGTGAGCTCTGAGGTTGGCACTGGCTGGGAGCGATTTTATAACACTAAATAATGTGCTCTTCCTATTTGTAAAATTATTTTATTTTATGGGAGAAGCAGAGCTTTGAGAGGAAAGATTATGGTCACCATGCTTAATTAACAGCAGACATGAAGCACGTCTCTGTGGACAGACCCACGTGAAGTCTACACTCAGTCAGATTATCCTGATGGTTAAGAAAGGGCAAAACTACACTTATTTAATCTACAGAATCTGATCGAATCAGATTAGTATACATTTCAAGTTTTCAGGCAATGTTAATGGATTAAGAGTGTGTACATGGTCAAATAGCACGCATGCGTGTGTGTGTATGTCCTTGTTGCTAGCTCAACACAGCTCTTTTGTGCACGAGTGCCCCAGGTTTTCTGAAATCCAGAGAGGGGACGCTGTGAGGGGACACAGGGGTATTTCCTGGAGGACTTCTACATCTCTCTTTCCTTCTCAGAACCCGTACACTGGCTGCTTGGGGAAATGGATTTGTTTTTATCCAAAGGGTAGCCTTGAGATGCAGGCAGGAAGGGGAGATGACGTGGCCTCAGACACCTGATGTGTTCCAGCCCCATGCCGGGGGAAGGGAACCTCCTTTCCCTTCCAGGGAACACTAAACACAGCCCTGTACCACCTGCCTGTCAGGCGCCTTGTCAACTAGGAGGTCCCCCAAGGCCTGTTTAGTGGGAAATAGCAGAATCAGGCTGGCCCTGTCCACCGCGGGAGCACGGGCTGCGAGGTTTGCCCTCTTGGTTTGCATTCCCAGGTAATGGTCCTCTAAACAGTGGCAAGGCCACTCATTGGAACTGACACTCTGTGATGGGCTTAGACAAACACAGGGGCCTGGCTGGCCTCCTGGAGCCCCGTGATGGGGAGTGACCCAACATGGTTATCATTTGATTGAAACGATCAGCTCATTTCCCATAGGTCATGGGATATCAGTCGGGCTCCAAATCGGAAAAGACTGGGCCTCATTGCCTGATTACAGGCAGCAGCCCCAGCTGACTTCAAGGATGTGTGTTGTAAAGTGCTGTTTCCTCCTGTTTACAGCCAGAACACAGAAGGCGGGGCGATGCCTCGAGGAAGCTCCTTCTTGCACATCTGCACACTGTAGATCCGGTAGTGGAGGATCACAGAAGGCTGTGAGCCCTGCCCGGGTGCAGTGGGGGTAGGGGGCAGTACCCTCCATATGTGTTTGAGGAAGGCGCCTGGGTGTACAAAGCTATAAGGAAAGAGGAAGTATATGTTTTTCCTGAGCTACCCTTGCAAAAAACCGCAGACTGGGTGGCTCAGAACAGCAGAAACTCATTGTCTCTAGGTTCTGGAGGCCAGAGACCAAAATCATGGTGTTTACAGGGCCACACTCCCTCAGAAGCTGCTAGCGGATGATCTGTTCCTCTCTCCCAGCTTCTGGTGGCCCCAGGCGTGCCTTGGGTCGTGGATGTGTCACTCCAATCCTCTGTCTTTACATGGCGTTCTTCTCGTGTCTCTGCATCCAAATTTCCCCTTTTTGTAAGGACACCAGTCACAACGGATTAGGGTCCTCCCTAGTGACCTCATTTTAACTTGGCTACTTCTAATAAGATCTTATTTCCAAACAAGGTTGCGTTCTGAGGTACCAGGGGTTAGAACAGCAATGTATCTTTTGAGGGGGATACAACTCAAAATCTAACAAGAAGGAAAACCAAAGAAGTGAAATTAGTAGCTTGAAGAGATATCTGTGCTCCCAGGCTCATTGCAGCACTAGTTACAACAGGCGAGATGTGGAAACCACCTAATGTCTGTCAACAGATGAACTGTCAAAGAGACTGCGGTGTATAGATGCCACGGAATATGATTCAGTCTTCAAAAATGAAGGTGATCCTGCCATTGCCAACGTGAAGGGACCTGGAGGACATCATGAGAAGTGGAATGAGCCAGACACAGAAAGAACGAACTACATATCTCACTTACGCATGGAATCTAAAAACGTCAAATACGTAGAAGCAAAGAGTAGAATGGTGGTTACCTAGGTAGGGAGGAGGGTGAAATGGAGAGATGTTGGCCAAAGGGAGTTGCAGCGACTTGAGATGAATGAGTGTAGGGATCTAATTAATGTACAGAATGATGACAATCGTTAATAACACTGTATCAAATGCTGGAAATCTGCTGAGAGTAGATTTCAGGTGCTCTCACCAACTCACACACAAGGTAACTATGTGAGGAAGTAGGATGTTAACTAGCTTGCCCAATTAACCCTGCAGCCATGGTGTCTGCGGATGGTCCTGCTCACATCCACCTCAGCTTTGCTTTGTTTCTGGCAGAGGCTGGAGACCTGAACAGCTTTCCTGCTGCCCAGACTGAAGAGACCTCCTGCCATCTTGCCAATGGGAACTCATTCTCCACATAACAATCCGTTTTCAGAACCTTCTGGCTGATCGTGGCACAAAAAATGAAAACCCACCCTGAGCCTTGGCATATTCTCTGTGAATGATTATTCTGGATATTGGCCTCCTAGAACCTTCTGCAATGGCTATGAAAGGTAGCCCTGGCCTTGGATAATGTAGTGGACTCCGCCTAGGATAAACTCGAAGGAGAGAGGAAGCATGCCTTGAGTGGGCTGGGAGCTCTCTGGAGCAGCCCCCGAGGCCCCTGGCATGCTGTCCAATGAGATATACCTTGTGACAGCCCTGTGGGTCCCTGACACAGAGGCACCCCTGACTGCCATCCTGCATGAGCACCACCTGGAACAGCCCAAGATTTTGCTTGGAAGAGTTTGCCGGCAGCGTGTCATAAGTTATTAGTGAGAGAGAAAAGCTGGGCCCAGCTCAAGGCACAGAAAAGACTGGAGATGGTGGACTTAGCTGTGGAGCACAGGGCTGAAGGATGGAGGAGGTGTGCAGGAGCCACAGCAGGGGCTCAGAACCCTTCGTTTCATCTTGCTGTTATCTATGTGGTGTGTTCCTTTTTCTAAAATTTATTTATTTATTTTTGCTGAGGAAGATTAGCCCTGAGCTAACATCTGTGCCAATCTTCCTCCACTTTATACGTGGGTCACTACCACAGCATGGCTGATGAGCACTGTATATCCACACCCAGGATCCAAACCCGTGAACTCTGGCCACCAAAGAGGAGTGTACCAAACTTAACCACTACACCACAGGACCAGCCCCCATGGTGTGTTTCTTATTAAGCATTATTTAGAAATGAACTGTTCCTCCTCATCCCTTTCATCTCTCTCTCTCTCGTTTTCCTCCCTTACAATTGCCAGAGGATTTGAGCCCACTGAGGCTCCTGGAATTACTGTGGTGAGCAGGTTACACCACAGGTGGGATGCCCTGTTGACTGAGTATTTGCTGCAGCAGCCAGCAAATACGATTCTGAGTATTTCTTTTTTAAACTTGAGTTTTTGACCTGCTAGCTCTCTTCAGTGTATAAATACTTATTAATGACAGAAATCTGTGTTTTTCTGTCTTGCAAAACTATGAATGAAATTAATAGTAATGAATAACCAAATGTGCTCTGGATTTGAATTCAAGGTAGAAGCCATTTCCATGAAAACAAGACTTAAACAAAAGAGAGATACAGCAACTTATTTTTCGAAAAACACAGGACAATTGACCCACATCACAAAGTGGGTAGGGAGAGATGAACACAGAAGCTGGAAAGTTTTTCCTTTTTTGCATGCGTTTCAGCTTCAATTTTGCTTTCAGGCGTAGGTATGGGTCAGCGTATGCAGTTCACAGCTATCGTTTGTGCCATGGAACAATGCTACCCGCCAGCAACACTCAGCTTCATCGGCAGGATGCCCAAAAGCATAGCCTCCTTGGGTCTTTCAACGACTACATCAGCATGAAATATCTCCACGAGATGCCTCTGGGACATGCCTTACTCTGTGAGGGGGAAAGTTCAGGTTGCTCTCTTAGATCCCAGAGATTTGAATAAGTGATGGGCTCAAATTCTTGCCAAGAAGATTCTGTCATGGGGTTTTAAAAATCCTCAATGATGATGAGGTTCTAGAATAAACTTCCTTAATGGACAAAGCAGGCATGAAGTCCCTCCTTCCTTGGCCAACAGGCCTGGGGGGAAATGAGGGGTCCAGACGAGGAAGATGCAGGTCCCCACTGCTCTGGGCAGGGGAGAGGAGAGGGGTGCCTTAGTGGGTCCCAGGAAGTGGTGAAGGTCGGTGAAGGGGATTTTAGCCTGGCCAATGCTGAAGTGGCAGCAAGGAGATCAGAAATCCCTTTGCTGTGTGATGGCTGTGTCCTCTACTGGGAACAGTGTTTGGGGTGGCCTATCCTTCCTCATAGTTTCATGCTAAGGCCTCTGTCCCCCCGCAGTGTCTACCACACAGTGGTCTTTTTCAAGTGGCTTCTTCTAGTGGAAGTTCTTTAGCAAGAGGCCTTCTCACTAGGAGATCGATCGTCCATGTCCCAGGGCACCTTTCCAGGCTGATCTGTGACAAGGCTGCAGCGTTTGGCTCCCTCCTCCATCATTCACCCCTGACCTCATCTGCATTCTCAGTTTCTGGAAACTTCACAGCCCACACCATAAAAACCGCCTCAGAACCAGGCCCTGGGAAATTGCAGTCCTCTCGAGAACACACATGCGCCCACCAGGCCCTGACCCCGATTTCTCCAGGTGCTCTCCAAACGTCGCGTCAGTATTCTCTTACACACCTCTCTCCACCCACCTGAGCACAGGGATCCTCAGCACCTAGGGAGACCACAGACCCTTCAAGGAGGAGGCTTTTTCTCCTCCTTCACTGGAGAGCTTGCGGACACCATTGGGTTTGAGGGGCTGCTGAAGACTTGTGGGTATAGCAGCGTCACCCGGCCTGCCGACAGAGAGTCTCAGGGGGCAACTGCGAAAGCTCCCCATTAACCAACTTGCCATGGAGCACATGTGCGTGCATGTGCACCCACAAACACATGGAGGCAGAAAACGGGGTGCAGACACCCCTAAATCCTCCTGTGCCACCCTTGGCTCTGGGCCTCCTTGGCTCCTGGCCCCCTTGGCTCCTTGCCATCCGCTACTTGCTCCCAGGCTCAGGCCCCCGGGCCCCTGCTCCCCAGCTCCCGTCTTCTGTGTTTCCTCCCCAGGCTGAGTTAGGGGCCCCTCCTCTGGTTTCCATGGCAGGATCTAGCCACTTCTGTCATAACGGTCATCACCTCGCATTGAAAGAATCTTGACATCATCTTGCTCTCATTAGACTGGGGCCTTTTTGAAAGCAGGGAGCATGTCTTTCGTTTCTAAAGCCCCCAGAGTCAGCACGTAAGGGGAGGGTAAATGTGGAATGATTATATATCTCCAGTTCTCTCTCTCTACCCAGACCCTTCCCTATCCATCTCTATCTATTTCTACATTTGTATTTGTATCTCCATTTATCTATCGGTCTATCTATCTATTATTTTTGTCTGTATTATGTCTGTACCTATCTATATCCAAACCATATCCATCTACATCTGTATATATATGGGTAGCTACTTGTCTCCGTATATATCTATATTCATCTGTCTATATCTATATTCATATTTATCTACTTGTACGCTTTCTCAAGTCTCCCTCTGTAAGTCATCTTATACAGACATCCCTGGAGCACCACGCCCGGGGCTGGGATCACAACCATGCTCACTATTTTCTGCGAAGGCAGAGCCAGGCCCATTGCTGCTTCTTGTTCAGCGCCTCTTCCCTGACTTCTCGTTCTTCCTGTTTCAGGACAGTGGAACTGAACCATCTGTAGCTACGTAAGTTTATAGAGCAGCTCTTGTTCTTTGCCTCTAGAACTACTTTTTTCTCCTGCAAACAAGACACAGGACTGATTTTCTAATGTTCCAGCTTAAAGACAGCTTTTATATTTTGTTGGCATAGGACCTGTGCCTTATATTACCTAAATTTTATTTTAGGACATTTCTCCAGTTTAAAAACTCACCAGAACATCAACAATAGCTCTGGAAATCTGGAATTGTTCATAACACAACTGTGCAACATAATTTAAAGGTTCAATTCCCTTGATAGAATGAGACACCCAAGAATGGCACCCCGCAATCACTGAGCAGGAACGGAGGCCACTGGAGTCACTCAGATGCTGCCCGGCCCCTCGGACGCCCAGTGCAGCCTGTTGCTTCAGAAAGAAGCACTAGCAGAAAATCTTTTTAACATCCATGAACGGCAGGCATCCTCTAAAGAACACCTTCCCAGTTTATTTTTAATCTCCCCCAGATTCTGATTCTAAGTTTCTTTTCCTCAGGTGGTCCTTTTGCCACTGGGTGAAGGAAGATGTCAGAAGAACCTATGAGCAGTTGTGAGGGTGAGTGTAGGCCACTCCTGTCACCTGCAGGACGGTGTGCTTTGTGCTCCATGGAGGGCGGAGGGGTGGGAGTGGGTCCCTGGGTGGAGGCAGAGCCTCGATGAATAGTTGCAAACACTCCAGTAAGTTCCACTGGTAAATGCGTCAGTTCTGCTCTGTATGATGGAGGGTGGGTCCTGGTGGGCTGGAGGAAGTCGGGGTGGAGGAACGAGCAGGGGGAGCCGCGAAAGGAAGGGCTTATGAACCATAGACGAAAAGTACTTTCTCTTGGGGAGAAAACAGTTACATATTTTAATGTTATTTCTTCTAAAATAGCCAGAAGCCCTGTGAAGTTTGGCCAGAACCTCTTAGCAGAGGTGCATGAGCCATCGGGCTTGCTTGGGATGACTCCTGATCCTGGCTAACAGGAGAACGGACCTGGCCCGAGAAGGTCACTTCAGTCCCCAGCACTTTGGCGGCATGAGAGCACTTGCTTTCTGAAACCTGGGCGTCCCACATGCTCCTTTGCACCTCATTCTTTCTAGGAGCAGTTCTTGGTTCCCTCGGGTTGAAGATGCTGGACATAAACTTGACCCAAGAAAAAGATTCATAAAGTGAAGGGCAAGACTGTGTGCCACCAAGAAGCTAGGCCTCAGAGGTGTGACATCTGGAGAGTGGGCAGCCACCACAACGTGCAGAGCTCTGGCCCTGATAGCCCAGGCTGGGAGCACGGGGGCCCCAGCCTAGGGTGCGAGTCCTGCAGCCTCCGTGTGCAGCATGAAACTTGGAGGCCGTGTCTGTGCGCAACATGCCTTTGATGGATGGTGCTCGTCTTCCTGAGCACTTACTTTCCAATAAAATGATCTTGAGAGGGATCCTGGAAGCCGGATCATTAGGAAATTGAAAGAGCTTGGAAAGAAGATTCCTTTTCCGTAAAGCAATCACTTTCCCACACTAGCTAAGTCCCAGGGTTCAGTCACTTATGACTATTAATACGGGTATAAAATAACACAGACAAAGTGGCTTTTTTAATCTATCATGAATCATTTGAAAATCCCTTCCTATTCAATTTATATTGTCTGGACCACATAGTGTCACTGAAATGGACACGTGCCATCACTGCTACAAACAAAAATGACAAACTGTCAACTTCGGGCCAACAACCAACTGCAGGAGAGGTAGTGACCTTTGTGACATTTTTGTGCAGCCAATCAGATGGCCACAAAACTTCTGGTCATCGTGTTGATGCTCAAGAATAAGAAAAGGAGAAGAAAACGGAGGAACTTAGGAGGAGAGAGTAAAAAGAGGCAGACAGGAGAAATCAATCCACGAAATACCACGCCCATCCTATCAGGTCACTCGTCCATCTCTCCCTCCCTTGGGGACCCTCAGAGAACATGAATCAGCTCTGCCTTTCCCCAACTTATTCCTGTCAGGCCGACATGCAGTAAGGCTGCGTGAAGGCCAAGCTCCTGCACGAAAGAGAAGTGGGCTTTAATGCTTGAACCTGACACTGTCCTGTGCCCCTGGGTGAACTGCTCCATCTCCCCAGCTCAATTTCCCTCATCTGTAAAGTGGAAATCATAATGCTACATTACCCTATTCTAAGATGACTTTCAATCAATGGTACGTTTTAAAACTGATGTACATGTTTAACGTGGTAGTATTTATTTTTGCCAGAAGATATTGTCAATTATAAGACAGATCCCAATTTGAGAAACATTAGAATGTGACAAAATCCCTATCTAAGAAATACAGGAAACTACATGACATCTACCTGGGCTTAAATGAGCCCTGGATTTTGGAGCGATTTGCACTGGGCTTGGCACACCACAAGGGCTCCTGAGTGAAAGTCGCTCTCCTTATTGCTATTCCTGGATTAATTGGGGAAGACGTAATTATGACATTACCATCAGCTGGGCCATCGCTCAGTTAGGCACTTACACAATGAGCTATTAAGCTACAGGAACACCTAAATGATACCCCCTGGTTTGCCTATTCAGGGGACACCCCAAAATGTCATCAAAGCCAGAGCTAAGTTTTCAGAAGGAAATTGTTGAATTTTTCAATTTATCTTTATTCGTAGATTAGTTTTCTACATGCTGAGTTGACTTGGTAGCACATCAGTAGTAACAACTGTTAAGCTATCTTTTGCTCCCATTTATCATGCTGGCCGTCAGGCGTGGATTCACCAACGTTGGCAGAGCACACAGTTTTTCTGTGGAGTGCCCTGGTCATTGGCTTCAGTAAGAAGGGGTCGACTCTTTGAATCTTCTGGGGCCAGGCCACCACGGAAAACACGTTTTCCATGTCCCATCTCCCGTTTTCTCTGCTGGCAAGCCCACAGACACCGAAGTCAGGGCTTGGAAACAAATCTCTGCTGCCAAATGGCTTCCACTCATCGCTGCTTCATGTTCCTTGGGCCAAATGGGCCTCAGAACAGATCTGGAAATCCGTGTTTCTGAAGCTGGAAGCAGAGCAGCCCTGAGCTGAAAGGGGCTCTGAGAATGCAGAGTGGTTACACCACACGTGGAGCACACACGGCACACTTACCAAGTCGTGCCTCTTTCCAAAATGCACCTGGACCCAGCCGGAGCCTGTGAGTAGCTCAGGCTCGTCCCAGAAAAACCAGTCGCCAAGGGGCTTCATCCTGCTCTCAGAGTTTGAAAAATGGTGGTGGAGTGTATTATCCACACAGCTGAGACAGGCACGCACACAAGAGACCCTGCTGTGTTGAAATCTCGTGGGGTAGAGATGACTATTAAAATTGGGGCATCGTGGACTTCCGATTTTTAGAAAACACTTACTTCTGATCACGATGAGGATGACAATGAGGGTGGTTCTGTCCATTTGCTAGCTCCATTTCCCCTTCGGTTCAGACAGAAGACAATCTCTGATTCCAGATCCTGCAGTGGAACCCCAGAAAATAATAAAGGCATTTTGTGAAAAACTCCTTAGTCTGTGGGATAAACCTGGAGCCCTGACATGTATAGCTTGAGGCTTATTTTTAGATCCTCTGGAGAATGAATGTGTGTGAGTGAGAGTCAGAGCGAAAGAGCAGAGAGAGAACGGTTTAAATCGTAATAACTTCATAAAACAGAGTTTTCTTGTAATATTCTTTGGTAATGTTGAGCTGAAAATAGATTTACAATCAAAATGGGCTTAATCTGATATTAAAGAATTCCCTTAAAATCCCCCAAACAATTGAGGTTTTTTTTCCCTTTGGTTTGTTTTGCGTTAGCTCCTCCAAGAGGCTGTGGATGTAAAGAAATATACTGATGTTAATTAAAGTGAGTTTTTCGTTGCTCAGTGGGGCAGTTTCAGCTCGCGATGATCTGCTGCAAATAACCCTCCTGTTTAGCTTAGAGGGTGCCTCCGTCCCCAAGTGAGAACTTACACCTAAAGGGGCAGGGCTCTGCACAATAAGGGGCCTTTTGGATCATAACAGACTGGAGTGTAGATATTTCCAAGGCTGATCTATATTTCTGAGTCTACACCCAGCACATTTGAAAGGATTAACAATCTACATCATCCCTGAGAACATGGCACCTGGACTGTAGGGTTCTGGCCTAATCCCCTGAATCCTCAGGTCTGAAATTTGGAAATTGGGGAATTTCAGGAAAAAGCTCGCCTTTTCTCTTCAGGAAGAGGGCCGTGTGATCTTCTTCAACATGGGAAAAGTGTGTAATTTTTGCTCGGCTTTTTCTCCTAATGAAGGCCTTTTCATATAGGGGAGCAAATCTATTTCACAGCACATCCATTACTTCAGTTGATGACGTCTAATAAAAATTCTTAATTAAAAATAATTGTATTAACGATAATATCATAATCAGGAGCTGTAACTCCGATTTTTACATATAAAATCGTTTGATTTTGAAACAAATCATCACAGCGCTCTCACTTGGCTTCTTATTGACCAAATTAATCAAATAGCTGAGACTATTTCAAAATAGAGCCACTGTGCTGTACATTATCTCCTTCATGACTAACAGCAGGCTGGAAGATTTTGATGGAAACACGATGGAGTGCGTCTCCATATCTGCACACAGGGTCCCAGCAACACAGGCGTCCCTGAGCCCAGCTCTTCACTATCAGTCCACACCCGCATCCACTTCCCGCTAAGCCCCACAGTGACTCACACAGACCGTAGTATATTGTCCACATCTCCCGTGTGTCTGCACAATAAGATTATGCTGTTGGACACAGACACTGAATTAGTGTAATTGTTCTAAAATGGCCATCGCCACATGGCTAGATGGCTTAACCTTTCCCGAGGTGCTCCGAGCTCCCATTGCCGTGGACTATGCTTCCACTCAGTGAATTGAGGGAGAGCTTCCTAAGAGCAGGAGATGTGAAGAGAGACCAACCTCTCATCCCATGGGGTCTTTAGGGACCACTCGGAGGTGAAATGTCTCCTGTGCACTCATGTCAAGTTCCAAGGGAGCTCTCAGCCCTGTGGTTTTGTGGTCACAAGTGCAATCCCTGTTCCGGTGGCTTTAAAGGTAAATCGTGATTTCAGAGGAGTGGCACACATGACTGATGCATGTGAGAAACGAAAGGCGAAAAGGAAATGAACGATAAGCTGAATATACCAGGGATAATGTTGAATTTTTTTTAACTCAAATGATTTCATGTAAATCTGTCTTGGCTATAGAGTTTATGAATAAACTCCGGGCCAAATTTTTAGTCATTCAAAGGTTCTGAGATTTCAAATTGCATATCGCCTGCTGTCGTGGAAGGATTCTGAGAGGATTACTGCTTTATAGCCGCTTGACTTTTGGCGCCTGCCCCAGCCCTTTATTACGTTTGGCAGGTGACACTGGAGAACAGTTTGCTGTGAGTGGCTCTGGAAGCAGCGTTCTGTCCCGGAGGACCTGTGGGTGGAGCAGAGGGAAGGAAACCTGGTTGCTGATAACATGTTGACGCTCACTTTTGGATCTTGGCAAAGGACCTCAGATTACAAATGTATCTGTAGTGGCTTAAATTGTGCCTCTCCCCAAAAAAAGATCTATCTACGCAGAACCTCTGAATGTGCCCTTATTGGAGTAAAGGGTCTTTGCAGATGTAATTACGTTAAGGATCTTGAAATGAGATCTTACTGGATTTAGGGTGAATCCTAACCCAATGACAAGAGTCCTTATAAGAATAGGGGAAGACAAAGAGACGTGTAGAGGGAAGGCCGCATGAAGACCGAGGACAGAGACAGACAGCGGAGTGATGTATTTAGAAATCAAGGAGCACCAAGGATTGCTGGGAGCCACCGGTGCTAGGAGAGAGGCATGGAGCACATGCTCCCTCAGAGCCTCCGGAAGGAATGAACTCTGCCCATACCTTGATTTTGTACTTCTGGCCTCCATAACTACAAGAGAATGTGTTTCTACTGTTTTATGCCCCCCAGTTTATGGTCATTTCTTATTGCAGTCCCGGGAAACTAAGGCAGTGTCTATAATTGGTGTTCTGGCCACCTCAATCTTTATGGAAATTTTAAGTGAATGTACTATTTCCTTCCTCATGTTTTTCTACTTGTGTCACACATCTGAAACACAGCTCCATTTCAACAGGCAGATTTTCGTTGGCCGAAGGGCACGTCTGTGTTCCATGGCCCTGTGAGAACACCCCAGACCTCAAGGGTCCCCTCGCATGGCTTCTGCCTTAGGTCAGGTTCCCGAAGCACAGTCTGGGGCAGGTGACTGGATGCCTGTGGCTAACTGAAGGGACGACCATCCTGACTTGGGGGTGGGAGGTTGAAGGGAGTGATGGGGCATACGTGGCACTCCCTTGTGCCAAGATCACTGGGCTTTGCGCCTCCACATCAGCCAGTCCGTGGTTGTGGCTGAGGAGAGAATGGGGGGTGTAGCCCCCAGGTTGCTGGAAATTGAGACAGTGGTGAGCTGTGAGCTGAGGAATGGGGATTTGGGCAGCAACAACAGCGCCTACTACAGGTGTACCTGCAGATGATGGGTTCCTTGGCAGACATCCCTATGCCCTCCTTGCCTCTGACCCATCTCAGAACTACCACCCTATATATAATTTTAAATCAACCAGGACCTAGCAGTCCATGACCATTGGGTAATACAATGTCCCAAGACACAAACCAGATTACTCCTCAGTTCCCCTAAACACTGGCATTTGACTTCCTGCTGTTGGAGTGGCTACAGGCAATATCCAAGTTCGCATTCTTGTTAGTTCTTAACATTTCAAAATAAAACTTCAAGGGAATGCAGTGTTTTAGCTTAACTTGTTCACTTATCCATTCCACACTCATTGGGTCCTTGGTGTGATGGGGGGAGCTGAGGCTACAACATGAATAATGTACACTTGCTCTTCTAAAAAGCCTGGAGCCAGGGGTGGGCCCCTGAGCAGATCATAGGACCTGGGTGGACAACTGATCCCATAGAGAAATGGATTGGCGCCTACAGGGGTCAAGAAGGATGCAGGGGTGGTAGGCAGTCACCAAGTGGGAGAGACAGTAAAATAGGCAAAGCCTCAAAGTTGCCAGAAAGTCGACTTTCCTGTTCACAGTGAGGGGTTTGTGGGCTAAGGATGGCACACGGGAGACAGCAGTGCAAAGCAGTGTCAGGAAAACAAGATGGGTCCATGCCAAGCAGTTGGGTGAAGAAGTTTAGGTCAACAGTTTCAATATTCCTATCGAAAGTTGGGAATTATGGCAACAACAGCAAAAGAAAGTGTGATGTTTCTCTGAAGTTTTAAGGCAGTAGAGCTCAAGGTTGGAAGCCAGATGCTGGAGCTGGACCACCTGCCCGGCTCCACCCCCTGCTAGTTGAGGCACCCTGGGCAAGTTGTTTGAAGTGGCTCTGCCTCCATAGTATGACTTGTAAGATGGGAGTTGAAGAAAGTACTTTCCTCCTGAGGTGACTGTGAAGAGTCAACAAAGATGGTAAAAGGCTCAAGTCAGTGCTGGCGCATAGGGTGCACTTGGCATGTTTTAGTGAAGAAGAGCCTAGAACGGTGCCTGGCCCATTCCCAGAAATCAATAAACATCTATTAAAAGAAAATATTGCACTGTGTTGTGAAAATTCCTGCACATTTTACATTTGAAAACTAATGTCTTTGTGTTTGTGTTTTAATATGAGGTAATTTTTCTCCAATGCTACAGTTTTAAGACAGCTACTCCAGGAGAATGTGCCTCATTCTTGTTGAGATTCTGTGGCCTCCCCTGGGTCACTGTGGGCCTGTGAAATGACGTGGTCTGCTTTCCTGTGTGTGACACACCCAGCTGAAACAGACCATTCGTGAAAAGAGCCATGTCCAGGGAAAGGATGGGACCCGGCAGGTCCAGACTCCCTCTAGGTCTACAGTCATGCATTTTGCACACGTTAAAAGGTCTTCACGGTCAGGAGGCTCTTCACACAAATGATGGGAGGCAGGGGGGCCAGGATGGGGGATTTACATGTTGCTGCCCAAAGCTCAGTCTATTGAAGTAGAAGTGCTGGCCCGTTCTGGGATGAAGGCACGAAAAGTTAAAAGGTACAGATTGTAAAGCTCTTTGCTCATGGAGGGAGACATTCTATACTCAGCTGGTCTTAGTGGGATGAAGTGGCACTATGTTTTTCTCTCTTCACATAGTTAGCCAATTCTCTAAAAGATTAGCCAAGTTGTGTGTCTTCTTGTCTCTTATTATGGAATCAGGTAACAAAAGAACCTTCATTATAAATGTGTACAATGGAGCAAAGGAGGTTTCCATGGAAACCTTGGCTCTTAATTTCCAGAAATTTCTGAGCTTGATTCATGAACTTAATGTCTCAGGGACATAGCTGTTATACCAAACACAGAAAGGATGCCATTTTAGATCGCACTTCCCTTAAGGAAAAAATACCCCCAAATGCTTCTTAAAACATTCAAAGATATTCTTATAGAGTATGATACAACATTTATTTGATACATGAATAAGAAAAAACAGGGACTCCAACTTTCTATCAATGACATTGCAACTCTATCTGGCACATACGGGTAAACTATCAGGGTTTTAGCAAAAAGTTGCTGTCTGAGTGAGAATCACTCTGTATCCTTCTGTGAACCTGAAAGACACACAACATTCAAATGATTGCTGGTTCTGGTTTCACAGCAGAATCAGACCTTTAATGAGAAGCTCTGAAGCCAAACCCAACAAGCTTTCATGATATACTTTTGGCAGGAGAGCAAATTAGAAGGGAAAGAAGCAAAGGCAAGTGAAAGGAAATAGAGTGGCCACTTGCTTCCCAAATTGTTTCCATGTAACTTTGGAGATCCAGGAAAGAACTTCAAGGAAGATGTGCGCTCACCCTCAGAGATGGGCCGTGACTCTCTCCTTCCTTTCTCCAGAAAATCCCTTGGCCTTCCAAATGCATAGCCCTTCAGAAGTTGGTCCAAGCGTTCTAAGGGTCCAGTGTAAAGGTTCAAGATGGCTATGGTTGTTCCACCAGGCTCTAAGCAGTCACATTTCCTGAGTTGCTCTCAGATGGTGATGTCCAACTATTAATGAGGCTGGGGCAGCGGTCCAGGTAATGGACTGACTCGTGGACCCACAACATAATCACTCTTCAATGACAATCTGGTTTCTTTTCATCAGCTTGGTGCAGCTTGGTTGGGAGCTATACACAAACTGCTCCTGGAAGTTGATGACATCAGAATGCCCTGTTCAGAGAGTCCATAATTAATCTGCTTCAGGGATTCCTGCTTTAGAACCCATGTCTGCTAGGAAGCCTGGCTGCTAGGAATCCACAGTATCCAGAGAGGGATCCCAGAACCAGGTTTCCAGAATAATTGGGAGCCAGAGGCAAGTATATCATGAGACTCATGGAGAGTTGACTGTGACTCATGAGTCATCTGTAGGACACATTAATGTCACCTTCGGGCTATCTTGGGGACACAGCCAAGCACCCTGCTATGATGTAGTCACAAGTGCTGGGGCCTTGTGTGTGGGCAATCCCCAAGGAGCAGCTAACGAGCCATGTGTTGAAATGCGCCTGCTGGGCGTTCTGAGGGCGGGTGGATGGATGGTCAAGCAGAGGACAAGTGGGTAGCTCAGCATCGAAGAGTAAAGTGTCAGAAACAGAGAGACTTCCCAGAGCACAGTCAGCTGGCCTCCCTGCCAGGAGTACCTGTGAAAACTCAGCCACACTCATGTATGACATGTTGTATTTAATACGGAAGAGCCGAGAACTCTTCTGTCTTGCTTATGTTTAATTAGTGTTTATTGAATGCCTAGATAGATGAATGAGAGCCCCCATTAAAGCTTAAGGAATTTAGAAATTAAAAAGGTAAACAGAAGCACAGTGTATTACTTCAGCAAGCTCAAAAGTGCTTACCATGCTCAGTAACAATACTGCTCAGTTCCAGTAAAAAGCATTGATCAGGTGTTACGGGCAACACCGTAAGCTACCCACTGGGGGTGCCCATGAATCTCAGCTTTAGCCTTCGAGAAGCCCATGATAGAGGACTTGGTCAAATGAATGTTCTTTGGGTGAAGAACTGAGGTGATAATACAGGTCCATTCTGCTCCTCAGTTATGGTTAAAGATGCCAAGTGTGAAAAATCCCCAAAGCTTGGACAGACTGAGTAGGAGTTAGCACAGCTCCTCAAAAGCCTAGTGTAGAGCTTTGGTCTCACTCTTGGTTGTAATCAGAGTCAGAGGAGGCAGGTCCTAGACACAGGCATCTCCAGGCTGACCCCAAGCTCCCTGAATCCGCCCAAGCCATAAGGCAAAGAGCAGTTGGGAGTGATGGAGTTAGGGCATCCTACAATCCCTTTGCTTTTTCTAAAATTGAGGTTAAGCATCTAATCGGACATCCTCGCTGACAGACCCAGCAGCGCTAAGCGGCTTGAAAGCCACTCAAGTAATCAGCACTGAGCCCAAGGCAGAGCCTCCCCAGCTCTCCCGAGGTCCCCTGATTCCCAGTTGAATGTTGTCTATGTTGCTCCCATGTGTGGGAATCGCCTCCACCGCTTATCCTTAAAACGAAATTATGGAAAATAACTTGAATTAGGTCCATCCTCTCATTTGAGTGGTTTGTGTCACTTAGGAAAAACAAAATTGTCTGCTCTCAGTCACACTCTCTGGGTCTTACTCTCCAGGCCTGAAGGGAGTGCTCGTGCTAGGACCATTGCAGTAATCTCTAGATGTGAGTGAATCAGGACGTAGACATCTCACTAGGGCATAAAGAAGAAAAGAGCAATCTATGCCACCAAGGGTTAGTTCAGGCAAGGACTGGAATGTCCCTGAATCTTCTCGGAAGGCTGAGGCAAGCAGACGAGGTCCTTTGCGTATTTGCATATATTTGATTTCATATAGTCCCTTTTGCTATAAAATTGCCCTAGAGATGACTTCCTAGTTGTTGGACCAAGGAATTTTCCAGTCCCATAGTCGCCCCGCTCATTAATCCAATCCTCCCACCCTCTGCATCTTGCCCACCAGGGGATCCCTCATCTCTGCCAGATGCTCGCTGTGATAAGCAGCTCCCGGGATCCTGAAGAGGCTGTTAGAACTTTCTCTCTGAAGACCCACAACCCAACTCCTTGAAATCCTCACCTGTGAGCCTGCTTTTAGCCTCCCTAACAGTAAAGAACAAACTCAGACTTTCTTCCACAAGACAGACTTCCAGATTCTTGAGGTCATCAACTGGATGCACCCTACTCTTTTCTTCTCAGGAAAAGTGTCACGGCCTCTTTGGCCTTTCCTCGGAAGGCTGGGTATCCAGCGTCCCTTGCTGATCCAGCACACCCTCCCTCAGAGAGACTCCAGTTTGCCAAAGTGTTTTTAAGTGCGCATTCCACATTGGACCTGGGTGTGGTAGGACTCTTGATGGATGTCAAAGGTGGTCACCCTTTTCATTTTGATCACCTCCTCTTGTGAGTTCAAAGATCTGAAATGCAGGTGTGGGGTGCACGCATGCACGCACGTGTGCACAGAGAGCCTGGCAGGTGCGGCAGCCGTGAGGCAGCAGCCCCCTGAGACTCAGCATACTTCCCGATTCCCTGTGATGAGTGGAGAGACCGTGAAGGCGAAGCCGACTGATACAATGGTGATTTTCTCAGGACACCAAGACTGAATTAATTGCGTACACCTTGAGGAAAGTGTGGAGGAAACAATAGGAAAGCTCCCTTTAAAGTCATCTTATTAAGGGAGAAGCATCCTGGCCTCTGTCTCGCAGGGAACCTCCGATCCGCCTTATCAAACACAAGGTGCTTGCTAGATGCAACAGGTTCCTTCCTCCGAAGCTGTGTTCTCGCATGCTCGCACCCCCTGTAGGCTTTGAAATCAGTGTTCAAAGTGGACTTTCTGAATTCATGAAAACCCACAGGTCTGTAATCCATTCCTAATGGAAGTCAAACATGACACCGGCGAGATAAAACACAGTGGCCTCCCCCTCTGTTCACAGTAGGTGTCTGAGGATAATAAATATTTTATTTTACTACAAAAACAAATAACTAAACATACCCCCTGTGTTTGTTCTGCACTCGACAGTAGCTTTTGTGAGTTTACTCTATTTCAAAGCCGAGCGAGGAAACCACAGTGTCATGTCGGTAACTGGGTGCGCTCGCACAAAAGGAAACCAAAGCTGCTTTCATTCTCTACAAACCGCGGATTACAGCGACGCCAGCCAGTGCCCTTCCACTGAGGGCCTTGGCACTCTTCTTCCAAGCCCTGGTTTTGGGAGCAGGGAGTAGCCACCGCAAAAACAGGCAAGGAGCAAAGGCGTTCGGAAGTTGTCATCTCTTGACCTCAGCCGTTCTGACTGAGTCTCCACCACCAACGTTCACCGAGAAACCGCCAATGGGTTGATTGACTTGATGCTGTGTGGACCTCATCCTCCTGTGTCCTCTAGAGAAAGACGAGTCCAGTTCAAAGGTTACTAGTCTCCGGAAGAATTCAAGGCCAGCTTTGATGAAAAGCATCCTGTTTCATGGTCTCCATCAGGCTATAGAAATATTACAACTACATATTTTAATGGTTTCAAGAAGGACTGTTGATAAGTTAGAAGCTTCAAATCAAGTAGGTGCCTGAGTGAATAAAGAGGGCAGTTCCAGACATTCGTCTGTTTACGGTGCTGCCTCAGTGACTATGGGGTGGATTGTGAATTGTCTGAGTTGGTGACTGCACTGACAATTCTTCTGGAGTGTTGTTTGAACTTCTGCTTCTTGGTCATGTTGCTGTGACTTAAGGATTGAGGGAAGCTTTTCATATGACCACAGCTGAGTCTCCAGTGCATTTGCTCAAACCAGTAGCTGGATAGAAAGCCACCCCAGGAGCTCAATGTCGTGGTGACCAGAGTCAGGGATGGCTCCAGGTCGCCTCTGGGTGAAAAGAGCTGGTGACAGTGTTGTGTTGCTGACATTTCATTTCAGTTTGCCAACTCCACCATTTCTTCTTCTGGTTTTCAAAGGATATGGATCTGTGTGAATTCTCACAGCTGTACAGAAGAAGGGTACAATAGATTGTCATCAACGTGTATGCTCAAAACCTGTGCTCTATCTCTGTAATGATTTACTGTATGTGTCAGCTGGGAGGGTATTTTTGGATGAGATTAACATGCAATGCAGAGAACTTTGAGGAAAGCAGATTGCCCTCCATAATGTGAGTTCATCTCGTCCAATCATTGGAAAGCCTGGACAGAACAAAAACACTGACCCACCTGAACAAGAGGAAAGTCCCTGGCAAGCCACCTTCGAACTGAAACTGTAGCACATGATTTCCCGGGCTTCCAGCCTGCTGGCCCACACTGCAGACCTGGATTTGCCAGCCTTCATAAATGTGTGAGCCGTTATGTTTATTCCTCACAACGAATCTCTTTCTTTTTATATACATATCCTACTGGTTCTGTTTCTCTGGAGAGCCCTGACTAATACCACCTCCTAACCAAACCCAATAAGAGTGAGATGGTCTCTAATAAGAAAAACAAAGTAATGCCATTGCTAGCTTATCCTTAGCATAAATTCTACTTGAGGATCCAGGAGCCCAAGAAAAATTTGTACGTTTCGACTTTACTGAGCTATCTGAGTGCTACCTCCCAGCCTTTATGTATCAAGGATAAGGCACAGAGACAAGAATACTGCTCTGAATTCACTGCAGCCGGTTGCTACTGACACCAATAACTTTTCTGCCTAAGGTCTTCTTTCAAAGGCTCCTTGTGAGAAAGAAAAGGTGCACTGACTCTTTTAAAGGAAAGATATAGCAATCACTGTCTTCCTTTTTTGTGTTGGCTCCTCCAAAGTTCAAATCTGGTGGTGGATTCGTTTTTTACCAAAAACATGCCCTTCTTCCTCTTTTCCTTGTCGTCATTGTCTTTTCTTACCTTATTTTCTAAGTGGCTAGACACGATTTTGGGTAGGGGGAGAAGAAATAAATAACATTGGCTATAGCTCGTGCTCAGGGTCCTCCACTTGTCACTCTGCCACTATGAGTCTCAGAGATAGACCTCAGCCAAGATCACTGCCAAAGAAGGACAAAGGCCAGGAGAGGATGCCATGAGATCAATATTAAGGCCCAAAGGTCACCACCTCCAGGAAGCTGTCCTGAGTCCCTCAGACAGATCCACAGGACAAAATGTCCCAGGTGGACTTGTGGGCCCCTGAAGCTGGGAGGAAAGTGAGGTTCATGAGTCGCCTCACTTTTCTCTTAGCCCAGACAAGATGGTCCTGGCCACATGGTCAGAGAAACGTGTTTCTGTCACATATGCCCACTTTCCTCAGCAGCAAGCCTTCCTGTGGCTGCTGTAACAAATTACCATAAACTGGGTGACTTCAAACAACAGAAATTTATTCTCTCACAGTTCTGGAGGCCAGACGTCCAAAATCAGTATAACCGGGCCAAAATTAAACTGTTAGCAGGGCCCTGCTCCCTGTGGAGGCCCTTCCAGCGTCTGGCGTTTGCTGGCACTCCTCGGCTTGTGGCCACATCACTCCAGTCTCTGCCTCAATGGCGACATGGCTTTCCCTCCTCTGACAGCGCCAATCTCCATCTGCCTTCTGAAGCATCAAGACCCTTGTGATGGTATTTAGGGCCCTCCTGGATAATCCAGGATGATCTCCCACCTCAAGATCCTTCATTTAATCATATCTACAAAGTCTTTGCAAATAAGGAAACATTCAAAGGTCCCAGGGATTGCGACCTGATATCTTTGGGGGCCATCATTCTGTCCACCACAGCATGGATATGTGCGTATACATGTACGTATTTACACTCACATATACATATGTATTTAACTTTTAAACATACTGTATATAAATAGCATCTCCAACTAGACTTCTGACTCTTCAGGGGCTCAGTTTACTCGTCTCTGTGCCTCTGGCAGCTGGTGCACGGTCGGGTGCATTGTAAGGACTCTCTATGTACCTGGCCATCTTCCCCACTGACTTCGGTTTTTTGTACTTGATGGATTTTGCTCACCGAATCGGCAAACATCTGACTGTGTACTGGACCCTGGAATAGGCATCCAGGTGTAAGTCCCTATTTCCTGTCTGAAGTTCAATCTAGGTACCATCTAGTAAGCTCAGCTTGGCTGAATTGTGGTGCTATCCTGCGCCCTGGAGCCAGTCCTGCAGGACCAAATGCAGCCCCCAGCAGAGACTGTTACTGACTTACACTCTGGGGAGCACAGATCTTCCAGAGGTGAGGTTCGGTCACTCGCCAGGACAGGAGCTGGCTGGCTGTGCTGCTGGCTCCCCTTTAGCCTGATCCCCCAACTTCTGCTAGGAATCACTATTATACGCGAGTGGTGTTGGTCCTCTGTTCACAGTCACACCTTCCCAGGTCCCAAGGTTGCCATCTAACATGGGTATAAAACAGGCACACAGAGACATCTTTCCTGGATGACTTTTGAGCTTTCTCTGATGCTCCTGCCCTCACCCCCTGCTCTGTATGTGCATTTCACCTTGGGAGTCTTACAGATTGAATGGTGTCTCCAAAAACCACGTGTCCGCATCCAAATGCCTGGAACCTGTGAATGTTTACTTATTTGGGAAGGGGGCCTTTGCGGATGTAATTAAGTTAAGGATCTTGAGATAAGATTACTGTATTCATCAGGGTCCTCCAGAGAAACAGGACCAATAGGTGTATATATGTATATATAGAGAGAGATTTATTTTAAGGAATTGGTTCATACAGTTGTGGAGGCTGGTAAGTCCAAAATCTGCCCAGCAGGCCACAGGCTGGAGGCCCAGGGAAGAGCCGTTGCTGCAGCTTGAGTTTGAAAGCAGAATTCCCTCTTCCTCTAGGAGCTTTGGTCTTTTTCTCTTGTGGCCTTCAACTGATTGGATGAGGCCCACCCACAGCCCAGAAGGTCATCTGCTTTATTCAAAGTCTACTGTTTCAAATGCTAATTTCATCTGGATGATACCGTCTCAATGATCTAGACTGATGTTTGACCAAATATCTGGGTATGGTGGCCAAGCCAAGTTGACACATTAAAGTAACCATCACAATTATTCTGGATTATCTGGGTGGACCCTAAATCTACTAACATGTATAGTTACAGGAGAAAGGCAGAAGGAGATGTGACACCAAGAGGAAAAGGGAAGGTGATATGAAGACGGAGGCAGAGATTGGAGCGACACAGCCACAGCCGAGGAAGCCAGGCTGAGAGGTAAGAAGGACCTCTTACCCTAGAGTGGCTGGAGGGGGTGCAGCCCTGCTAACACTGGAATTTCAGGGTTCTGGCCTACAGAACTGAGAAAGAATACATTTTGGTTGTTTCAGGCCTCCTAGTTTGTGGCAGTTGGTTAGAGCAGTCCTGGGAAACTAACAAACACCTGAAGATAGCGGGAGCAATGCAGACCCAGGGCGCCTAGGGTTCGGCTTTGCAGAGCAGCAGCAATAACTGCTTTGTGGAGCTTTCCCAGCTGGAGGACTGGGAAGATGTCTCTGCCTGTGGCTGCCCTGAAGGGCTGCGGGGGGCAAACCCCAGATCCAAACAGACACAGGTACAGCGGTCCACTGCCCAGCAGCCAGCAGGAAGATGGCGTCTGGAGGAGGCCCTCTGTGGACCTCTGCTGAGCCCACCACTGGTTGGCCCTCCCTCGCTTCAGCTGGACTCTGATGTGGAGAAGGACAGTCTGCTGGACAACATCTGGGCCATGCGGAAAAGGATCTGATGCCACCTGGCCACCCAGCCCGAACACCGGCTTGGTTCCTAGCGTGGGTTTGTCTAAGTTGAACTATGCCAAGGTAATTGTCCTAAGTTTTCCATGCTCCCGGCCTACCCAGCCAGTCTGTTAGCTTTGTGTGTTGAAATAAGAGCCTAAATACTCCTTTAATACAGTTCGGGGGACTTTTTTTACGTGTTCCAGTGGTTTATATCATCATTCTTACTGTACTAAAATTTACATGCCCTTTTTAAAAAAAATAATATTGTCATGTAAATTTTTGTAAGCTCTAGGTTTATTTTATGACCCATAAACTTAGACAATATATTAAAATCTTGGAAGAATTTAATATCGGCAGCAGATTATCCTAAAAAAAGAAAAACACACATCTAATTCCTGGGTATTACAGGGACAGAGGCATATCAAGTATGTTAAAAGGTTTAATAGCTGTTAGTAAATTTTACTGCTGCTGTCAATAACTCCATAATATATTGAGCCAGTTAATAGGTCAATGGAACATATTTATATCTTGCTATAAACTGTTTACCCAAGAACAAACTAATTTCTAATGATAATGAAACACGGAGTCAATAAATATTAATTTTAGCATTTCTAATTTAAATACAATTTTTTACATCTGCCATAAATGTTGGGCTGGCGGCATTAAGACATATATTATTGGTTTCCTCTACCAAGGGCAAATGTGTTAAAAACTAACTGTGATCTTTAGCTTATAACACAATATCTGTGAGTGACACAGCCTTCAAGGTGTGTGATTCTTTATTTTGTTATTAAAACTGTAATAATACTTAGAATGTCATCTAAAATATTTGTTCAATCACTACACATTTTAATATATCTTTAAAAAGTAAACATATTTTTAAAATGCATCTTTTTAAAACGTACGTTTTAAAATTCATGGCAGGTTTTTATGTTGCATACATTTGAATCCACAGACTCTTTCTTTGCTTGATCCTGAGGTCTTTCATTTGGTTTTCCAAGAGTTTAATAAATTTCGTTTTGCAACTCAACTGCATTAACCCAGCAGACATGCATCTCCCTTTATGCCGAGGACATGTTTCTGGTGAAAATAGCAATGCCATAAATTGATCGTGCTTCCAATAGATTTGAGGGACTAGGGAAGCAATTGTCCAAGAGGAGCCCTCTTGTGAAAAAGTAACACTTGGAAAGTACATGTGATGAGGATTTTTTCATCACCTGGGATCTCCTGAAGAAGCATGCACATGCATGTAAAAACTTCAGAGAGGATCTTAGCTGTGGCCGTTTTTTCATGGTAGGGAACACGTCATGGCGCATTATTCCCTGGTTGACAAGTACTTACGGAGCTCTCTCTGGCACTTTTCTGGGCAAGGCGGCTGTCCCTCTGTCTGTCCATTTGTTCACGTCACTGATGTTGCCAGAACTGCTGCTATGCTCAGGGCCACCTGGCTGAGTTTCAACTCTTCTTATTTATTCTCCCAATTGCACTTGCTGCTATGGACTGAATTTTGTCCCCCTCCAAAATTCCTACATTGAAACCCTCATCCCCAGGACCTCAGAATGTGACTGTATTCGGACATAGGCCTTTAAAGAGGTGATTAAGGTAAAACGAGGCCTTTAGGGAAGGCCCTAACTCAATACAACTGGGGTCATTAAAAGAAGACGAGACTAGAACACAGACACACACAGGGAGAAGAGTCTGTGTGGACACAGGCAGAAGGCCCCATCTACAAGCCAAGGAGAGGAGTCTCAGAAGGAGCCAACCCTGTGCCACCTTGGTCTTGGACTTCCAGCCTCCGCAACTGTGAAAAAATAAATTTCTGTTGTTTAAGCCCCCAGTCTTTGACATCATGTTATGGCAGCTCTACCAGACTAATACACCTGCTAAACCATGAAACCTAATTTTTAATTTTAAAATTATACAGTCTAATTTTGAGGGAAGATAAGTGCATCAGGAAGCCAGGGATGCTCAGTGTGGGAACTATTGACATTTGAGGTCAGATAATTCTCTGTGACAGGGACCAGCCCATGCATTGGAGGATGTTTAGCAGCATCCCTGGCCTCCGCCCACTGGATGCCAGTAACACCCCCCAGTCAAGACAATGAGACACGTCTCTTAACGTGACCCAGTGCCCCCAGGGTGGGAGTGGGAGGCAAATTTGCCCCTGGCTGAGAATCACTGAGGTGCTCCTCTGCGCGGACATATAACCACCTGCATGCGTGTGTGTGTCCACGTGGATGAAGCATTATTCGCCTACATCGTGTAAAGGACAGAGCGTATCAAGGGCCTCAGAAATCACCCAGGCCAGGCTCATGCTTTTCAGATGAGGTCACAGACCTAGCAAGAAGAGCCTTGCCCCAGGCTACGGGGCATTGGTGGCAGGGCCAGCACGAGGACATGGCTTCGCCCTTCTCCCTCTACAGAGCAATGAGTCACCTCCCTCTGGTTTCCATGGGAGGACAGGGTGGGAAGGGTCCCAAGAGTACAGGGGCTAAGGCTGGTTTGTGACCATCAGGGAAGCCAGCAGCAACCCTGTGACTGACCCATACTCGGAGGCTCGTCCTGTTTTCTGGCGCCTCTATCTAGCGATGTACATTAGTCCACTGCACTCCTTCCAGCTGTCTCTAACTCTGACTCAGATCATTGCACATAGCACTGGTAAAATTGTAGTTATCAATGGGTGAGCAATGGTGGGCCCTACAGGGAAGGCAGAGATGGTCTCCAGCTGGCTGCTTCCTGTCTGCTCCGGTTCCACACCACCCTCCCACCCTACTCTGTGCTCTTGGAGCCTGGGATCCTTGGCCTGCATCTTTCAGCCTCCCTTCTTTGCCCTCCAGCTTCCAGTTGGTGTGGCCAAAAGGAGGGGCCAGCAGGAGCTCTGAAGGAGGAGGAGAGAGGTCAAGATGTTGATTCTCTGGGGGCTATCCCTGGGAGGCTGTGGATCCGGCAGTGACTGCATCCTCCCGTGTATGTCCTGAAGTCTTTCTCTCAGAGCCTAAGCCCTCAGCAGTCTGGGGGCACCACCCCTTCCTTTCCTTTGCCCCTTCAGGCCCAGTGGTAGGGCCCTCCATTGTTGCTAGTCCCTTGGGCTTCACCGTCCCTTGTTGACCTCCTGCAGTCCTTATTAAACCCCTTGGTGAGCCATCTGTGTCTGTTGGACCTGGCTAGTGTAGACGTTTCTTTGGTTTCTGCTGAGCTGAGTCTCAAGCCAGTGGCTGTCGCCATCCTGCTTTGCAAAGGTCACTATTGCCTTCAATTTTCTCTTCTATGTTTAAACTGACACAATTCCCCCAATTAATGTGTTATATTAAATATTAGGCTTTAATAATCTAGTATTTTATTAATATATTTTAATATTTAATGCTAACATTTTATGTGGAGTTCTCGGTCATATTAATCTAGTAAATTTTCCTAATAAAATTAACTTTTTTTCCTATTTTACCTTTTGAATAGTTAAGATTATGGTGGAGTAAAAATAATTAGATTTCTTTGCAGTAAGTGATGGGAGGAAGATTTACTTCCCCAAAGATGGTTTCTCCTCTGCATCCTCTTCTAACTTCTAATCCTCCTGTGGGCATCTCAGGGGCCCAAAAATTGGACCTGAAATGAAGGTGGATGGGTACCTGCCAAATGCTTCTTGGACGATTTTTAGAATTGGGAAAACCTTTCAGAAAATCTAAGAACCCCGTTTTTTTGGATAAAAAAGAGTAGCCTTCTTCACTCCATAAGCAAGAGCTACCACGGCTGCGAAACCTCCCTTTTCTCCCAACACCTTCACTACATGCACGAGGGGCTGGCACAAACCTTTACATAATCTGATCTCTGAATTAGTAACCCAGTCACGTAGCGAATTGGAATATGCATGTCGCCTCGCCGTGGATGGGGCAGCGCCTTCTCTGCTTGTGCGACTGTTTGATGTGCTTCCCTTTCATCCTCTGCCTCCTCCTTCTTCTGGAGAGACTTTCTGCAGGGACGTGGTTAGGACCCAAGACTCGGAGAGAAGAGAAAGACCACGTGTGCCCACCACAAGATCCCCGGGTCGTGGAGGAAAGTTTGCCTGTTGTCATGAGGGTCACCCTCCCCTGAAGCCCTGGACCCGTGTGCTCTTCTCCCACTCTGCTCAGAGCCCCTTCCCCAGTCGGAATCTCACCCAGGGCTCGCCGGCGATCCTACAAGACCTGGAATTTTTTGTCTCTTCTCCCCTTCAGATTTGTTTTCCCTGGGGACCATCCCTCCTACTGACTTGTCAGGCTGAAAAATATTCCTGCTTTCAAGGAAGACTTGGAGCTGGGTTCTGACAAACCACTAACTAACATGGCGTTGCTGATGGCCAAGTCCTTGGTGGGCAAATACTGTACTAGGTTTTTCCTTTAAAACAGCCCCCAACCTCTAGTGATGGAAGGAAAGCAGGGCCGCAAATGAGCTGGGGGAGCAGGCTGTTTGCATGTTTCAATAGTCCTTAATATGCCCTTCCTGTGGGTTGTGGGGGGCCTCTCTGCCTCCCCCACCTTACCTTCCCAGTCAGCCCTGCGGCTTCCTACAGCAGATGCCTCCAATCCCTGGATGGCCGCCTTCCCCGGCAAACCCGGGTCCCCAGGTTGCCTCATTCTGACTTTTCTGTGTGGAATGTCCCATTTCCCTCTCCTTCCTCATTTGACTTCCTTACTTAAAATTCGTTTTGATTTTTTAAAAATAACAGATCATAAAAAGAAGATATATAGCAACCACGGTTCCAATACCCAAAGTTAATGTTTTGCACCTTGATTCCAGTTCCTTTTTATTGCACGTGTATTTTTGCATTGTTTGTAAAAAGCGTCTTAATTTAATATACAAAGATGGATTTCTACGAAGCGAACTAAGCTCAAGTCTCAGGGCCCCTGACCTGCAAAAGGCTCCTTCCTGGACGGGTGATTTTTATTCTCTCTCTGAAGGAGGCCACCCAAGTTGTGTCGTTTCAGGCCCCTCCAAACCTGGATCTGTCCCCGTTCATATTACACATGAGTTTCCCAAGGTATTAGAATGGCTTTATGAATAGGATTCTGGGGGTTGCAGAGTGGGCTGCAGGGGGCGAGTCAGTTACTCCCTTAGTGATGGCCCTTAGGCTGTTCCAATATTGTTCTCACAAACAACACAGCAAGCAACATGTTTATGCATTAATCTTTGTCCACATTTCTTATTATTTCCTTGGAATAGACTTCCAGGAGGGGAATTACTAGGGAAAACAGCAGAAATGGATTTATGGCTCGGGATCCTCATTGGCAAGTCACTTTTTTTGATGGACATGCCATCAACATGATGAGAATTCTGCCCAACTGTGCCCTTGCCAGTGTTTAAAAAGAAGCATTTTAAAATTCCTGTCAGTTTGGTAGGTGACAAATGGGATCTTCCTGTTATAACTTTAATTATTGTACTACTTGCAAGGCTGAACGTTTTAATAGACACTGTCCATTTGTATTTCTATTTCGTAGATGCTCTGGCTATATCTTGAGTCTTCACACTTATTTTATCAACACATATGCACTTTTATGTATTGAGAATGTTAATCCTTGTGCATCACACTGGTTTGATACATGCTTTTTAATTTTTCACATTGGAAGTTTTAACATCAGAAACTTTTGACATCAGAAGTTTCAAAATCATAAATGGTTGTTTTATGATGTTCTTACCATGTTGCATTTTCTTTTGCATTTTCATTAGAAAGCCCTCATACATCCAAAGGTTAAATCATATCATATTTCATTTGATTTTTATATGTAACTCATTATTTCATCAAGTGTTTGTTTTAGTGTATGATGTGAGAGGAGTATTTAATTTAACATGTTTTCTGTTTAGCCGGCTACGTGTGCTGGCATCATTTATTAAACGACCAATCATCCCTTCTCGGTGTGAAAAGACTCCTTTATCACATCGTAAGTGCCCGCGCATCTTAGGGGCTGCTGCAGAGTGAGCCGCTCTGTCCCAGGGACACTGTTTCTGGACACGGATCGGTTTCACGATTGCAGGTCATTATGCACATTCCTATATAGGAGGGCAAGAGCTTGCTCGTTACTCTCATGTGACAAATTTATTCTTTTCAAAAAATTCTCATTTTCTTAAGACAGTTTTATTATCAAATAGAACGCACATATTAAAAAGTGCATAAAACGCTAATGTAGAACTTAACAAGTTGTTAAAAAATGAACATCCGTGTAACTGCCACTCAGGTCAAGAACCTGAACACTGGAGGCGCAGAGAGGCGGGGCATGCCTGGTCCTGGTCCTGGTCCTTCCGCCCTGCTCCCCATAAGGAAGCACCGTCCTGACTTTCAGAACCATCACAGTCCAGCTTTTCTTTATTATTTTGAACTAAGTATGCATCCTGAAACACTGTAACGTGATTGTTGGAACTTTATATGAATAGACATATGTAAATAGACTTTATATAAAAGGACTTTTACGTCCTTTTGTTGCTGGCTTCTTTTGATCAACGTTTTGTTTTGAAAACGCCTTCTTATTTTTATGTATAGTTTTAGTTCAATCACTTTCATTGCTATGTAATGTTCCATAGAATCAATATTCTATTATAGATAGATGATAGATAGATAGATATCTGTGCTACTTTTGCCAGAAATTTGAATTTCTTCCAGCTTGAGGCTCTTATGAATAATGCTTCTGTGGATTCCTATATGTGTCTTCCAGGGCACATGTGAGTGCATGTTCTCTCTCTCTCTTTTTTTTTTTTTTTTTTTTTGAGGAAGATTAGCCCTGAGCTAACTGCTGCCAATCCTCCTCTTTTTTTCTGAGGAAGATTGGCCCTGAGCTAACATCCATGCCTATCTCCCCTTGCTTTCTATGTGAGACATCTACCACAGCATGGCGTGCCAAGTGGTGCCATGTCCACATCCAGGATCCTAACCGACAAACTTGGGGCTGCCAAAACGGAACGTGGGCACTTAACCACTGCACCACCGGGCCAGCCCCTATTCTCTTGAGCATACACCTGAGACCATAGGTGCTATGCTTCAGAGTGTATGCATGTGTCAAATATTGATAGATAATGCCAAAGTGTTTTCAGTATCTCAAACCAGTTTACACTCCCACCAGCAGGGATAAGAATTTCCGGTGGATTAAGTTCTCACCATTAGTTGGTGTTGATTCCCTTTTTCATTTTAGCCTTTCAGGTGGGCGTGACGTAGTACCTCACGTGGTCTTCATTTACATTTCCCTGATGACTAATACAGCTGAGCACCTTTTCAGAAGTTTCCGGGCTGTTTGGACTTCCTCCTTTGTGAAGTGCCTGTTCGTGACTTTGGCCGAACAATATAGATTTGCACCTGTGTTTGTATCGTTTGGTTTAATATGCATGTACAAGCAAAGCTGAACTGTGTGTAATTTATGTTTACTCATCTGCAAATCTTTTAATAGAAAAACGTGAATCAGTCACTGTTGTTATAATCACTAATATATTTTCGCTTTATTTCTGTTGCCATTCTTTTGTTTTGTTTTCTATTTGGTAATAAAACTGAATTTTAATCCTTTTGGTCAAATGCTTCGAAGTGTCTTCCAGGGGACCTGGGCTGGCCTCACCACACAGCAGCTCTCCAGTCATGCTGGAGAATGATATCAAAGCCAACAGCCTCCAGCTGTCCTGGGGACCCTCAGAGTGTGAGTTCAGTGCAGCCTCTTGCCAATCCTTGTATGACTGTGCGAGCACAAGGCAAGGTCCCTCCAGAGCTTGGAGCAAACGCTTGAGCCTGTGAACACTTTCCCCTAAGTGTTGTTTTGCCTCTGGGAAATTCTTGTCCATTTTTAATGAAAGCAACAAGAGTGGTACTGGAAAAGTGTGCATCATCTGAGAACGCACTCCTAATGGCCGAAAGGCAATGTCAACAACCCACAGCCAGGAAGAATGAAACAGGCAAAAGGAAAATTAAAGCAATGCTGCTGCCCAATTCCATCTAATCTTTGTGGCTAGTCATAGTGCATTTTCACCAGACCACTCCTACCCTCCAAGCATTGGGATGTTTGGTGTAAAGCAGTTCATATAACTTAACTGGGGAGAACAGCCCATCCTATGTAATCAGCTGGACCTCCTTTGGTCCTGGAGTCCACAGAGGAGTATCAATAATTATCATTCATAAAAACTCAACATCTTTGAAAGAAATATTTGTCTAAAGGTTATTATTTCCTCACACAGGTCATTTCATGAATCTAGTCATGAGGAACAAGTGATTGGTGTCCAAAGACCTTAATGCAACTCCCAACTCTGCTACCAGCTGGGTCTCAATTTTCTTATCAGTAGAATGGGTATAAGAGTATTTGTTTCATGGGATTATTGGGTTTATTGAGTGATATTGCACTTAAAAGCAATTCTCAAAGAACCAGACATGTGGTAGGCTCACAACAGAAGCTTTTTTGAGTTAACTTGCAGGTAGAGGCTGGATGGATGCCATTGTTTGGTTTTGAACATGCTCATAGAAAAGGTTAACACATTCAGTGTAACCTTGACCAGATTAGCACTGACATCCAAGCACTTGAGTGAAGGCATTATAGTTAAGGAAACGCTGACTTAGTAAGCTAAAAATTCCATATACATAGATTGAAACCAAAGTAGACTTTCACGATGTGATATTGTTGATATATTCCGATTGCGTAAATTCAGATTTAAAACAAGTAACCCAATTTACATCTTACCTCTAGAAAACATGGAGCAAATTGCATTGACCAAGTGATGCAGTTTCAGTCCTTGTTTCCCAAAGTATCCGACCTTGCTTTCTTGAAATAGTCTGTGTTCGGTTACCTTCTGCTTGGTTTGATAGATGTTGAAAAGGAAGCCACTTCCAAATCCTTTGCAAGAATGTCAGCTGTGAACTTTACCAATCAATAAAATTGCACTATGTAAACATGATGCCTTACATAAGATTTATAAAAGAATCAAAGAAAGAGGAGCTCTTCCAGTCAATTCTGCTGGACTGAATTTGTCTTCACTCCTCCTCCTATCTCACTCTCGTTGCAGTGATGTAAGAAGCAGGAAACTGAGACTAAATTGAAAGCAATGTGAAGCTATGTAGAGCGTCATCAGCAGACAAAGGCATGGAGAAAATTCTGGAAAATGTAAAGCAGAAGATAGATAGATGTCAAAATGTAACAGAGAAAAGGAAAGTACAGCCTCAGAGAGGTGAAGGTAGGACCTCTGAAAATGTATGCTCTCCTCCCTGGAGAATTCAAGAATCCCCCCATGGGTCAGGGATGGCAGGGGCAGGAAGGAGGACGGGGCCAGGGCTCCTTGCTAAGTAATTGAATTCACAATGTGCACCAGCTGCAGGAATTCCCTGGCCTCATAGCTGCCTCCTCTCCCAAGAGAAGAGCCGTGAAAGCAGCACTTCAAACCAACCTGCTCTTGGACACCTCCAGAGTGGAGCAGTTTTAGGAGTTAAAGAACAAAGGGGCTGCTCCAGGTGACTGATACAATCAAGAAGGATGGAAACCCCCATGCCAAGGAAACAAGCCACCTGCAGATCCTAAATGAAGGCACATTTTCCTTTGAATAAACACAGGTGCAAATCTATATTGCTGTCAATCTACATTGAGCACTCAAGGAATGAATATTTTCATTTGGACGGAGGAATAGCATACCATCCACTAACACTGATCGGTTTAGAGCTCCATCTATAGGAATAAATAGAATTTCAAACACAGAATTCCAAATATTAAATAGATGCACTAAATTAACACTCTAGAAAATTCCAAGGAAATGAAATTAACAAAAAAAAATCCCAGATTTGAATGTTGTTTTCTGAAGATCCTGATTATTCTTATTTTAGAGGATATACATCCATAAAAATTAGAAACATGTTAATTCAAAAGAAAAATTGGAGTTTTAGAAATAAAAAATAGTATTACCAATGTAAACCAACAATAGAAACAAATAAACAAAAAAACCTCAACAGTTTGGCTGAATAATAGAATAAACATGGCTGGAGATAAAATTAGTAATCTGGAAGATCTAGTCAAGGGATTCACTCAACGCACTGCAAAATGATGAAGAGTCGGAGGATGTGAGGGAAAAGTTAAGTGCTACAAAGTATGTGTCCAGATCCAGAAGTGCAATATCTGTCTAACAGAAGTTCTCGTAGGAAAGAAGAGTGGAGAGAAAATGAGCAAACATTAAAAGAAAATTTCTGGAACCAAGGAATGTGTTAGACCCTACTGTGTACTAAGCAAGAATAATAAAATGCGTCTCACTTAGATGCCTTAATAAAATTGCTGAATTGCAAAGCATGCCAGATATTATTCCTTGACTCCAGCAAAATAAAAGCATGAATTTGATAAAAACAAATATATGAGATAAATGAAACAGTGATGAGCCAAAGTACTCTGAAGCATTACATAGCTCATTTTAGTGTATTTTTGGTAATGTGATTGAAAAATTTTCAAGTAATTATTAATAACTGATTACTAAGAAAGTAGAATAGAGATCATTTTGAAAAAAAAATAGGTACTTTTATTTAAACTTGGGATATAGGGGGAAAGATAGTTGTACAAAATCTTTATTTTGGGGAAAGGGAAATTATAATTAAGAATTCTCAGCATTGATATAAAAATGCATTTACAGGTAGGATTAGAAGAATTGAAATAGTATATATAAGTTCCAAAATATTAGAGCAAATAGGTAGGAAAAAAAACCAATCCATCCAGTTAAAGCACAGAAGATAGGAAAGAGTAAGGAAAATAAATGTATCAATTAACACAATACCTGTGCATGCATTAATTTTTCATATTAAAGGACAAAGAACAGATTGGATAAAAAGAAAAAAATACTGTAGTGCTATGCTATGTACAAGAAACACACACAAAGTAACATGATACTGAAGAATTAAAAGATTAAAGGGTTGAAAGACAAAGAAAGAGATTATAAGAAACTTGGCACAAGGTATTAAAAATAAGAGAAAAAAGGTGAAAGGAAAGAAAAAGAAAGCAGGAATATTTCTAAGGGAGAAAAATACAAATGCTCATAAACATGTGAACATATTCAACATATTCTAAGTTCAATAGTAGAGAGTATCATAGAACCAGAGAGCAGAACAGTGATTTCCAGGGCGTGGGAACAGGGGAAATGGGGAGATGTTGGTCAAAGGATACACAGTTCCAGATGTAAGATAAAAAACTTCTGAGATCTAGTGAACAGCATGGTGACCATAGTTAGTAATACTGTATCGATACTTAAAATCTGCTAAGAGAGTAGATTTTAAGTGTGATTATCACCCCCAAAAAGTAACTCTATGAGGTGATGGATGTGCTACTAACTTCATTGTAGTAATCACTTCCCAATGTGTACCTTTACTAAATCATCACATTGTACACCTTGAAACAATGTGAGGAACTTGTAGAAAAAAAATTGTAAGGAGTAGTTTGCAAATTGCAACAAAAAAAAGAGATGCTACATTTTGCTAATTCAGATTCATGTAACATTGAGTGAGAGCAATGGTGGGGAGCAGTAGGCACGCAGTAGGCACGCTCGTGTGCATCCTCTGTGGTTTAGTGAAGGTATTTTGCTAGAGCACTTTTGGAGGGCAGTATAGCAGCATCTATCAAAATTTACAATGTGCATATTCTTGACAGCAAGTCTCTTGTACAGACCTAGCCTCCAAAAATGTTAGCAGAGTTACATAAAGCGAAAAGGACACAGATATTCATTGCAGAGTTATTTGTAATTTAAAAAACCTGTAACTAGCTTAAATGTTTATCTGTTTGAAGATGCTTAAATAAATTATGGTATAGTCATTCTATGGAATACTATGCAGGCATCAAAAATAATATTTTAAACATAATATTGAAAAAGATGAAACATACATTGACAAGAGGGGAAAAACGTATGCTGCAGAACAATATGAGTATTTAATAAGAACAAACTTGCATGTGTAAAATATTCATGGATTTTGACATAAAAAGATATAAATGATACACACCAAATTGTTTCCAGTCGTTATCTTTAAAAAGGCAAATGTATTTGGGAGGGGAAGTTAAATGAAATTGTTCTTCAAATCGATATGATTCTGTATAACCTGACTCTTTTTTTTTTGAGGAAGATTAGCCCTGAGCTAACATCTGCCACCAATCCTCTTTTTGCTGAGGAAGACTGGCCCTGAGCTAACATCTGTGCCCATCTTCCTCTACTTTATATGTGAGACACCTGCCACAGCATGGTTTGCCAAGCAGTGCATATGTCCTCACCGAGGATCCGAACTGGCGACCCCTGAGCTGCTGGAGTAGACCGTGTGAACTAAACTGCTGTGCCACTGGACCGGCCCCCTGACTTGATTTTTTTTACAAGCATAACTCCCTTAAAAGTTTTGGTAATTAAAACATAAGAAAAATATGAGAGGAAAAGGGGACAACCTAGAAATCTTTGTGAAAGGAGCTCCGGTTGAAATTAGGGGTAATAATGCTAAAGTCGTGGGGCACTATGGGTTTGTCTTTGAACTACTAGGTTGATGAGTTGATGTCAAATCGAAAGGAATGTTCACAAAAATAAGAGAAACATACTGAGAGGACCCAATATAAATTTGATGGTTATTTTAATAAAAAACGTAACTCTTTATGAGACTGTAGTTTTCAAACAAAACTAGATTTATCTGACTAGCTTGGGTGGACACAAATATAATTTAGCATTTAGAAGATACTTGTTTACTGTTTCATGACTTATTTTATGTTATTGCTCATTATTTACTGAGGCAATATGTTGTGTTTAATTCACTCTATGGATACTTAATAATCAGATATTTATCAGCTAATATCCTACCATAATATCAACTAATATCCTAGAAGCATCACCATGTCCATTTCTCATATACCTGAGGTGACTGGAGTATTGTCAACATTACAGATACTAGGAATCATCTTTCACTTTAGCTGCAAATAGGTCAAGACAAATCCCCTGGCATAGAATCAAAATCATAATTCCCTATGAGCTTGCCTGAAACCCCAAGCACAAAATTAAACATATTCGCCCAGCAGGGTATGCTAAATTGCACAGTGGAAAAAATTTAAAAATTATATCTCCAAATATCAGTGGTTTACATGTCTGGGAGTCTGCTGGTCTCCTGGCAGAGGGAAATCATGCTGAAGCACACCGCGGCTCCAACAGCTCCTGCTTGGGAGTGACACTTGTCGCTTCTGATCACATTTTATTGGTCGAAAGAGTTCATGTGACCAAGCCTGCTGTGACCAGGGACCATTACAAGGAAGAGCTCTCCTTTGTCACACCCTGAATTCAACAGTTTTAACGATATCTAAGGATAGGTCCTGCCACCTGGACTATTAGATTCACACACAAGCAGATTGACAGGATACACTTAGTCTGTAAAAACAGTAGGAAGAAAAGCATATAAGAGTATTGTTTGGGTCAACCCAGAACTAAATATGGAAAAAAACTAGAAAATTTTATTAAGCTGTTTGAGTAAAATGAAATACTGAACTAGAGAGCCCTGGCAAGAGGGGCTTAACCCCATCATTTTCCCCAGCAGGGGCACAAACAAGAGTGTGGTCATGTGAACAGAGAAGGATGCACTGAGCTTTGATTTTCCCTAATCTTAAATATACACGTGTGCATACACACACATACCCTTAATTAAAATCATTTAGAGGCACTCTTTACTAACGAAACATTCCGGTAACATTAGCAAGACACCCTAGTGACCTGCCCAGCCTGTTCATCCTTATCTTTTGCAGTTTCCCAATGGAGCTCCTTCAAGAATGTCAAATTCCGCGGGGTTCCATAAACATGTCTTTGTGCATGTTCTTCCTTCTTCCTGGCATATAATAAATCCTCAATAGATATTCATTTGAAAGTAATAAATGAAGAAAAACTGATATGAGGAGATAAAGTTACATGAAAATAGAGAACGTTGACAGAGAGCAGCAGAGTCTCTAATCAGATCAGGCTGGAGAGTCTGTGGGAAGGGTCATCACTGTTCAGTCTCCCCTGAGGGTTAGAAGACAGGCGTGCTCGTTCTTACTTTTTCAATTTTGGAGCCCTAAGGGGACGCGGAGAAGTGAGTGTGACTCACTCCGAAGAGTGAAAGATGGGAGAGGGAGGAGCAGAGTCAGTGCAGAAGTTGGGGGACAGCCGAGGGTGGCATCCGACCTCTGTGCTGACAGTGGCGTATTTGCCTGAGACCAGAGCAGGCAGTGTGGTACGCGCACTGCAAAAAGTCCCCTAATGAGAGCGTTATACCTATTCCTCAGGTCACGTTGTTTCTTTTAAATATTAATCAGAGAAACAGGGAAGCTTCATTGCAAAGACAAGTGCTGAGCCTCATCTCCAGGAGAGGCGTGCAGGGGATGCGTGAGCTCATGGTCATCCATTCAACACGGGGACTGCAGGTCCCCCTCTAATGAGCCAAATAAAGCATCCTCGTAATTGGCCATAAAAGGCAGTACAGCACAGCCTTGCTGGTATGCCAGGCTGCGAGCGAGGCCCCGCTCTGGCACGCTGGGTACGTTTTGTCCCTGGGCTGATTTCCACTGGCTGTGAAGTTTGCAATTGTATCCAGGTTATTTCAGTTGTGTCTGTACAACTGGACTTCAGTTTTTAAAAGAGCCCTTGTTTAAATCCAGCTCTATTTCTACACTGGCCAAATTGAAAACATCAGTCCCCCCTCCAGAGCTAAACTACTTCATCGTGATTTATACATGAGAACGTGAGCCTTGCCAAGAAACACACGACCTCTGCCCAATATTAATAACTGCAGTATGGAGACGAAGTCCATTACATGGGATAATTCTGTACATGGCTGAATCTATTTAAAGGAAAAAGAAAATGAAAAGAGATGAGACTCCCACTTCCCACAAACAGGAGTGAATGGATGTTAGCCGATAAATGTGATGGGCAGCAGATTCCATGAGGAATGTGAGTGGAGAAGCATAGTTTCTGAGTACTTCCCAAAGATCAACTTAACAGGAAATATTATAGAGCTATGGGTGTAGGTAGTGGTGTGCCAGTAAATGTTTAATAAACGGCTCTCCAAAGGGGAAAAGCCCTGATCTAGAGTGTTTGCCAATTTCTGTGGTGTAAATACTGCCACCATATAGCACACCAAAGCATGGTATTTCACAGTACAGATAAAATTAAGTAACCTCCAAAGCATAGATAGCAGGAGAATGTAGTAAAGTAATTAGAAAGTGATTTATTTTGGGAACCAATTACCTTTTAGAAATATGATTTATTTAATTATAAGTTTACAGAACTTAATATTTAAGAAAAGCTGCGTTTAACAACCAGCTCACCAAATTCCTAAAAATTTAACAATTGGCTCTGGAGAGCCAGTAGGAGTCAACTCCAACACATCACTGGGTCCAGGGCAGATGCTGCGTGGGTATGTGTGTGTTTTAGGAAGAAAATCGCATGGACGGAAGAGCGAATCTGAGTGCCACGTGACACATTTCAATGTGTTTCACCTTTTCCGGGGCTCTGGCTGCAGTCTGGCCTGCTCTCAAGTTGGCGGTCTTGTTGAGGCAGCCATGCCTTCAAAGCTGAGCCAAGGTGCTGGGCCTGTGGCCCTTGAGCTGAGTCCTGAGAGACTTCCAAATCTGTTGTGCGTGTTTCTGAAAGTGACTATGGCATGCACATTTTTTTCTCAGGATCTAAATCCTTTAAGACATTCCTGGTTCGGGTAAGATGGAGTGACCCAGAGGGTTATATTTCCTTATATCATCTCCAAAACAGAAATCAGAGAAGGTAAGAGACTTGGACTCTTTCAGAGCTGGTTATTAATACACAAGCCAGGCCTCATGGACTTGGTGGTGTTTGACGAGGAACAGAGGAACCCGTGACTGAGAGGCACCATCAGTGGGGGCAACATGGAGGGGAAAGGCTATGAGAAATGTGATCAGGGATCTCCGGTGTGTTCTGGAAGTGTTGGGAACGGGTGGGGAAGGCGATACGGTGTGGGCTTTGCATTCTAACTACCTCACCTCCCCACTCCCCTGAATCTGAATAAGGTAGGGGGTCATTGCCAGAATTTCCCTTGAGAAAGGGCACCAGATGTCTGCTCTGTGGCTTCCGTGTGGAATGGAATGTGCTCCCTGACGGGTTCGTTTGTTCATCACGGAGGAAGGGAGCAGAGGCCTGTCTGGTGACACAAGATCCCTAAAGGCTGAAACGTACATCCTCCTTGAAGTTAAGGGCCCCAAGCCCACGGTCAAGACAGAAAGAGAGAAGCATCAAAAATCTCACAACTCGAGCTATGCAGCGAACACACAGCAGCTGTGAATGCGGTCGGGACGCAGGCCCACAAATGAGCTCATCCTTGGGCTGGTGCTAAGGCCCCATGGGCTGGAACAAGTCTGCTTCCTTCGTGGCCACCCTCCCACACAGACCCTGCCTCCTGATGGAATCATGGGTCTCGGCCTGGACCAGCCCAGAGGGAGATGAATAGGGGGTTTTTAAGGCCTCAGAGTCAAGGGCTCACTCCTGGATGGCCTGTCTTGAGAGAGCACACACGTCATCAGGTGGCAGGTCTCCCAGAACCCCAGCAGCACCTTGCAGTTGTCATCAATGCCTGGACTCTACTAAGCCTTTTATACACCAAACACTGCAGTAGTCAGAGATTTTATGGGAATTCAAGGAAGCTTGAGGCTTCTGGGTAATATGGGAATCCCAGTCAAAGGGAGAGGGTGTCCTAACCTGGGAGCTTTAAAAAAGGTCCAACAGTCAAAGGAGTGTCTTTCTTTTCTTAAGGCGTGTGTTTAAGAGACACTTTTCTGGAAGCTATTAAGGTAGGTTGCATTATTGTTTGAGGAATATGGTTCTGCTCAACAATTTATAAGTTACTGGCCTCTGGACAGAAGGTTCTGGAAGGGAACAGTGCCTGAAACAGTGTCCTGTTCTGCTGGGTGCAGAGCACACGAGATATGGTGCTAGGACAGGAGATAGATGCAGGAAACAGCTGAAAACATGAGCCCAATTGACCTGCTCAGCGACAGGGAAAAGTGCTCGCAAGGTACAAGAACGGCGAAAAGTCAGTTCCGTTTTTGAAAAATCTGTCAGATTAATTAAAATACAGTGTAGTACAGGAAAGCTAATTAATATACTCTCAGCCTCTCCCTCCTTATCTGTGCTCTGTTCTCCCCTCAGCCCCCTCCTCGCACCATGCTGGGACCACAGGCTCAGAGATGCTGGCTTTGCCTGACGGAAAAGTTCAGCACCGGGGAAGAGCAAGGTAAACTGACACAAACAATTAATGTCTGTTTCCAGAACAAATAGAAATCAACTAGCTATTAGTGTTGTCATTTCTAATCCTTTCAGATTATTTGATTACAATAAAAGTGCAAAAATCAGAAGAGGAGACCATTTTTTATGGCCTAATTGATCTTTAAAATTGTCTTATTTTATTTTGCATTTTGTCAAAAATGAAAGTAACTCCTGAAGCCTTGCATGAAGACATTCAGAGAAATTATTAAAGCTGTGACACCAAATTACCTGCGAGATTACATGAGATATTTGACCGGTTTGCCTGTCAACCTGTAGGCAGCTTCGACTGTGGTTGTTAACCATTCTTGATTGGCCGAGACAGCAAAGTTTCCCAAGAGGAAACTTTTAGGATGAAAAAACATAATCAGAGGGGACCCTCCAGAAGACAGAAGCCAAAAGGATTCCAAAATGGACCACTGCAGCCTGGATTGTTTGGGAAGTCTGAACAGAGCCTGTCAAATTATATGTCTGTAGCAATTATTTTGACAAATTTGCCACACAGTTGCATCTTCTCACGTGTTATTTCATGATGCGTCAGCAGCAAGCACAGTCTGTTTGGGTTCCTTCTAGATGCGAATGAGGAAGAGGAACAAGCGACTTTTCACACGTCGGATCTATTTGAAAAATCCCTCAGCGTACTTGCCATGGTTGATCCCCTTTCACGAATCCTAGGACGTGATGTATTTGTATAAGCGAAAGGTGAACTTTTGTAGTTTAGCATCTTTCTGGCAGCAACATCTCTTTATCAAGAGCGTACAGAGAGCCACTGTCATAATCTTCCCCCATGCGAAGGACCTGAGAGGCCGCTTCCTGTCTTCTGTCAACTTTACTCAGCAAATTAGAACAAAAATTGAAAAGCATTTGCCATTTCCATGGCTAGAGAAAAATTTACGTTCTAAAAGGCGCAGTTAAGATATTAGGTGAAGAAATTCATGAATTCCTTGAGTTGTAAAAGGGGCAGGGGGAGTTAAAAAATCAGATAAATGTGAAACCCAATCTGGAAATCCAACGTGGCCTGGAGTGATCCACTCTCGCCCCGAGGTAGACATGGTACTGACAGCCAGGGTCCCCTTGACAACCCCAGCCCTGGTTCGTGGGGTATACTGTCATCTGGGTTACGTCATGAAAAGGTAGTTTAAAACCGAATGCTGCCAATCCTTGCTTCATCTGGTAAACCTCAAAAAATCAAGGAACCAGAACCTGCTTTACAAGGATTTGCTATCTTCGTGTTGTATTGGCACTAAACAGGAAGAGCCGGCTGTGGAATAGTAAAAGGGGGCCCCTTGCTATGATGCATTCTCCTGCCCCATGACCGCAGCTTCCTGGACTGGGACGGTGAGGGGCAGGGACAACAGAACACAGTGATTCGGTGAGAGCACAGTGCATTCAGGGCAAGTGGGACCCAAACCTTGCTCCCATTAGCTCACAGGCCATTGGAGGTGACGTGGGGAAGGGGCTGAAGTTGAAAAGAGGACCCCTTCAGCTCTCTAATCTCAGGCTATTGCCTAAAAGCTGTGTATGGGGTGTGTGGCCACCAGGTCCCCGGACGGTGGCTGAGAGGCAGTCTGTGGGTGGGTTGGGCTCCTTCCCCGGGCAGCTGACAGTTCTAACAGCGGCAAGTTCTAACAAAGCTGGCAGAGCTTGTAACAGAGAAAATAAAGAGGAAATTGTGAGTGACTTTGGTGATTTGGGAGGCCTGAGTAAACCTATTACACCTACATTTTGGGGAGACTGTGGTGGGCTGGGGAGTCACAGGTCGTGCACGAGGAGCACTCGCCCATAGGGACCAAAGACCTCCCCTCCCTGGGCTGCCCCATCCAAGACTGTCCACCGACTCTCCGTGAGACCCTCAACTGTGACAAAAGGGACATACATTCTCCCCATGGGTGGGCTGCTCCACCCTTTTTAGTAGCGTAAAATTCACTTTTCAAAATGGAACCCGGCTCATTGGCTTATAAACGTTTATCTTCTACTTTGCATATGTGGTAGGAGAGCAGGATTTTGCATCATATCAACTTTTTAATATTCTATGGGAAAATGTACAAAGATGTGAAAAAATGTATAAATTATGTATAGAAAAGCTGAATGCATACAGGATGTGAAAATGTGGTGTTAGTGTGGATTTGGCTGTTAAAGAAAACACAATACTTCTCACCTGTTGTTTATGCTTTTTGACCTTCTGGTTTCACTGTGTTAAATGTCTGCCTGTTTGTCAGTGTCAGGCCTAAAAGTAATACTGGACAGAGCCCAGTGACCTGGTTTCTTTTGTTTTTCTTACTGTTTTTCTTCCTTCCTTCAGTCAGCCAATTGAGGGAAGCTTTGCTTGTTCCCCCAGGCAAAGCCCACCCACGTGGGCTGTTCGCCCCTTATTAAGCCTCTGATCTAGTGGATTGGGGTCACTTTGGGTCTTCAAGGGCAGAGGTAGTGATGCCACCATGCCCCCTTCCCACTGACACTCGGAACAAAGTTGGAACAGAGCAGATGAACAACAAATGTTTGTTGAATGAATGCAAGGGGATGGCTCGCTAAGCTTGGTCTGTGAAGGTTCACAGGGTCTCCTTAGGTAGAGAGGAGGCAGCAACGCACAGGCAATGATGGCTACGGAGCCTGGGGTGTGGGGAAGACAGAAAAGTCGTCTGCTGTTGCCATTGGTCAGTTAGCCACCTCTGTCTGGGCTGCACCAGGTACCATTTGGGGTCTGCCTCTTCCAGTTCTCACATTCTTGTTTCCAGGAATCTTTTTTTTTTAATTTTCTCTCTGAAGACAACTAGCAGCTGGTTACTAACCACTCGCTACGCCTAAAGCCCACACAATTTGCGGGGAGTGATTTTCTGGCCTCTTTCTCTAGGGAATAACCAGTTCCATTGTCTTGCACCCCTGGCACAGTCGGTTTTCACTCTGGAAGGATGTGAAAGGGTGTGGCTGCAGTTGATGAGAGAGAAGCCTGTGTTAAACAGAGATATTGACTTAATACTGGTATACTGGTGTTCCCAGCAATTAAAGCAGTATATTTGGGCAGGGAATTTTAATTGAAGAAATATAAAATGTTCATTGGTATAATGTGCATATTAATTTAATATAATGTGAATAAGAAGTCACTTGAGATGGAAGCTGGAAACAGCCCCTGTAGGGCTATTGCTGTGACAGACAACAAAGGCAGGCCTCGTTAGCCACAGGAAGGAGGTTCTGAGCTGCCAGTAGAAAACCAGGTGACGACTGGGTTGGCCAGCCAGGACGTGCCCAGCCCCCACTAGGCCTCCCCTGTCCCTGTTAAGGACAGTGTCAAATAACAAAAGATCAATGCAGAGCTAATAAACATCAAGGCTTTGAGCTAGACAACAGCAGCCAACAATTGTCATGATGCTTTTTAGGGAAGAAAATGTTCTTCTGGTTAACTGAGGCTTCTGATTCAGTTAGAATTCTTCCACATCATAGAGGGACCACACTCTCAGAAAATAATAATAGATAATAATAATAGCCAAATAAAGACTTGTAGCCTGACAAATGTGAAGGGACTTAAGAAGTCACAGGGATAGTATTTGAAACCAAGGCTGCCCCGAGAAGTCTAGAATGTGTCATTTCTACATCCGTTGGGCTATGCATGTATTACCATTTCCTAGAAATTGAAAACAAAGTTAAATGTACTCAGTACAAAATGATACTACCTACAACTTGTTCTGGAATCATCCAAAAGGCTTGCTAGACTCTTAGAGCTCCTTGGAATCCTCAGTGGTACTTCAGCTCTCAACCCTGGAGGCAGCAAAGTGGGCACCAAGCCTGGTTGTTTCTCCAGAAAGTTCAGCTCAGAGATGCTCCTGAAAGAGAGCGGCAGAACCCAGCTTCTCTCTCCTCCGATGGGGGGGGGGGGGGGCCACGAGCTCTTCTGCCTCTGCTTTGGATTCTAGATCAATAGACACTTGCTCTGACCAACCATTTCCCCCAAAAGCGAGATAATGTGCGATAATGTGGATCCTTCTCCTGAGCTCTTTACCCATGATTTAATTGAAGCAGCATTGGCTTTTGTCTAGAAATATTTGTCTCATTCACATGTCACATTAAAAGTTTCCAAATAAAAGACATTTAGCTCAATGTACAAATATTCCCAACCACGCATAAATCATATATTTTTGCCAGCATTGTCAAAAAGATAATCAATGTTTTAATACTATAATTTGTTCTAAACATCTCAAAAAATACACACTTAAAGTATTTTTTCTGGACGAGCTCTGCATTAGATTCCATGTCACTCAATGCACATCTCATGACAGTTATTGCTAACTATTCTCCCTCTGCATTTGGCTAAATTTACATCCACCTACAGCTGTTGTTGAAAGTGAGATGCTGTGCCTTCCTGGTCTCATCGTGAAGCTTGTCTCTTCCAACTGTGCTGTGGAGGGATTATTTTGCATCTTTTTAATTGCTCTAGGTTTTAATTTTTCTTTTATTTAGATGTTTTTTCTGAATATATATTGAACTTTATTCCTTCACTAATTTTCTCCCACAATCAAGTATCTTAAAATCAGGAGAAGTGCCTTCAGTGTCTAGGGAAGATCATGGGACCCATGGTTCATTCTTAGAAAGGAACTTGGTTAAAGTTTGTCCGAAGAAACAGACATCATCGTTTGAGGAAAGAGTTGCTGTAGGATTCAGTCGGAAAGACCAGCGGAGCTTTGAGTGCGTGCCCCGTGTTCTTAGCCTGCAGCCCGAGGGATGAAGGGCTTCCCGATCAGACAAGAGAACGTGAGGTTTGGCCCTGGTCTCTGACTGACGGACAGGGCTGCCTTCATGGACATTTGACCTTTGCGGTTTCTTTCACTGGGTCCCATGCTAAGAAGGAGCATCTGACACTCTGCTGTCAGCATCTTGAAATTCTTAATAATTTTTTAAAACGTGGCCACATTCTCATTTTGCACACGCCCAGCAAACTTCTCTGCCGTCCTCTGATGGGGTGTAGATAGCAGGTGGGTGACCTTTAGCTACCTCCGTGGACCTGCCTTCACCATTCTTTCAGCACAGCCTCAAAGCCTTTGTGTTGGATATTTTACTTCTAACGCAAGGCTTATCATTTCCTTAACACAAGACAGAGCCTTGTCCCAGAGACCCGTGGCTCACTCCCAACTCAGAGCCTCTCCTGACTCCTCACCCTGCTCCCTAGCGCCTGCCCCCTCGGGTACTTCCCTGCGGCATGCTTGACCATAGATACTTTATCACAATTCTGTTTTCTCCAACCAGACTGTGATCTCATTGAAGGCAGGGAGAAGGATGATTCTGGCAGCCTCACTCATCCTTTGAGTAAGGTGGTGGGTGTCACTGAGGTCAAGAGGGATCTATCTCATGGGAGAATGAAAACGTGTCTGAGTTAGGTAGTAGGAGGAGAATGTGTTAATTGTAAATTCAGGGGGCTGCGTATCAAATGTTCTGCTTGGTTGCCCAGAAGATTTGGTCCTGCCCAAGGTGAGCATCCAGAATGGGTCTGGGTTCCCAGCATCGTCCTGCTCGTGGCAAGTCCTATAGAAGACCATTGATATAAGTGATTAATAAGGGACAACATCAAATTCACTGCCAAGGATTGTATGCTCGCTCAGAGAAGGCCATGGTCTCTCTCTTACTCATCTCCTGGTTGCATGTCATACAATTAGTCTTTTCTTGAGATTCTTTTCTTTCACTTCCATCAAGCAATTAATTCTTTGGCAATCTACCTTGTGTTTGACGTCACAAACGGGGGATTTGAGAAGATGCAGAACCCAAGACAGTAGTCTTGAGGAGCTTATGGTCCATCACCTGGAGAGACATGATTAGTATTCATTCATTGACTCAACAAATATTTACCCAGTACATGAGCCAAGACTCCACTGGGCCATTAGTCTAGTGGGTGATCCATAAGTCAGCAAGGAGTATGATTGAGTGTGGAGATGATTAGGATGATAGCTCCACAGATGATGGGGCTCTTGATTCAGTTTGTGGGCATCAGGAATAACTTCTTAGAAGAAATGGCATCTAAACCAAGTGAGGCCCAGTAGGCAATGGCCACATCAAGAGGGTGGAAATAGGTGTTGGGCACAGTATGTGCTGGTCTGGAGTCCAGCATGAGCATGGTGCAACTGAGACCTGGAAGGAGTACCTGAATGATTGTGCCATAGGCAGGCAAGGCAAGAGGGAGGCAGAGGCCTGAGACGGAGAAGCTGTACACGCCTTGGTAAGGAGCTGGCTTGACTCTGTGTCGACTGCTGATAGAATAGCTCCCATTTACTAAGGGCGCCCAAGGAAGGGTCTGTCCACTCTGTGGAAACTGTCTCATTTAAGCCTTAAAATGCAGTCATTCCAAAAATACTAACCAAGGGCTTCCTCCATCCTGCCATTATTCTAAACTTTGTACTTTGAAACTACTTGTATTCATCAGGATTCTCCAGAGAAACAGAACCAATAGGATATACATAGATATATGTAAGAGGAGATTTATTATGGAAATTGGCTCACTCTGCTATGGAGCCCAAAAAGTCCCTTGATCTGCTGTCTGCAAGCTGGAGGCCCAGGAAAGCTGGTGGTGTCATTCAGCCCAAGTCTGAAGGCCTGAGAAGCAAGGGGGCTGACGGTGTGAGTCTCAGTTCCAGGCCCAAGGCCTGAGAGCCAGGAGCTCTGATGTCTGAGGGCGGGAGAAGGTGGACGTCCCAGCTCAAGAAGAGAAAGGGAATTCGCCCTTCCTTCACCTTTCATTCTCTTTGGGCCCTTAGAGGATTGGACACTGCCCACCCACATCAGTGGGGGCAGATCACTACACTCAGTCTACTGATTCAAAGGCTCATCCCTTCTAGACACACCCTCACAGACCCACCCAGAAATAATGTTTTACCAGCTGCCTGGGCATCCCTGCGCCCAGTCAGGTTGACACAGAAAATGAACCATCACAGCACTGCAGAGTTCCCACACACCCTTCATCCCAGTGCCTCTGTGTGCACATCTTACACAAGCATGGGAAATTATCATGGGTGTGGTACTATTAACTAACCTGTAAACTTTATTCAGACTTCACCTATTTTTCTAATGTCCTTTTTCTGTTCCAGGACGCGATCCAGGACACTGCACTGGATTCAGTGGTCCGTAAGTTTAATCCCTAATTTAATAATGAGGAGACTGAGGCTTTCACAGACTGTAGGGTTTGCTGCACTATCTTGTCTACTCCTCCTTCTTGCGTGTAACCTCCAAGCGACATGGCGTCCGGCCGGCAGGTGTGCCGCCTGGCTCCTCCCTGCCTGCTCCCGCAGAAGTCGGAAGGTGTTGCTCTCAGCACCCCTTTATCGGTTAAAGGATGATGGTTCAAGAGCATTTGGGTAGACCTACCTTCTCTTCCTGGTTCTGCAGAAATGCATCCGGGGAACTGGTATGGTAAGGGTAATCAATTAGGTAAACGAATAAAAGTGGTGGTTCCTTGTGACGGCCTGGCATCTCCCTCATACCGCCACTTCATTCATGAGATTCTGGAGGGACTGATGGGTCCGTCCACTCCCCAGCCCTCACCTCTGGCCTCAGGCACGTGGCTCCAGCCTGGCCAAGCAGAACTGGTCCTTGGAATTTTACATTCTGAAGACCAGAGGGATGTGAGGTGACGGGATGTGATCACAGAATGCCGCGTGGAGGTGAGGCAGACATGAGATGAATAAAGTGGAGATGGGAGGCCTCGGGGACACTCCAGTTGTTGCACTGACTCCTCCAGTCTATGTGTGACCTCAGATTGTCCAGGAAATGCCAAGGGGTGGTTGGAGTCCTGTTCTGTAACTTGTACCCAAAGTCATCCAAAACTGTGTGCTGAGGTCTCTGGGCCTGGCTGAGTCCTCTGCCCACCGTTTCCATCTCCCCTGGAGCTGTGGCCAGGAGGTTGGCAGACATTTTGCTCCGTCCCCTTGACTATTTCAAATTAGCAAGTGCTGACGAGCTCTCTTCTTTTGAATTCTGAACCCTTTCCTGCCAGCTTCTGTCCCTCTGCCTCCTCTCCTCCCATTCTCACCAGATGGAGACAAACCGGCGCAGGGCAGAGGGCTCATGATTCCCTGGCAAGTTCAGCAGTGGGAAAAGCATCTCAACCAGTGGTTCTGCCATGACTGCACAGGGCTGTTTTCTGGTGGGTTTGCGGCCGTCCTTCCTTCCTGGGCTGTAGCCTGCCCCTCCTGGTGCAGAAGCTCCCAGGGCAGGCTCAGCAACCTGTGTTGAAAACGCCCCTCCTGTGAATCTGACTCGGCCCTGGCCAGCACGGCGAACTTCTGAACTTCACACTATCCAGGTATCAGAGTCACATTTGGATATGAGCAGAATCCTCAACCCAAACTTGTCATAGATTCTTTGGTTCAGAGAAAGAATTCCCACTCAAACCCTTGTTGAATAAAACACTATTTAGCCACTCAATTCCAGAGGGAGAGCGAGGCAGACTCCTAGGACTGGGGTCATCCAAAAACAGATTCGTGAAAATTGACAATTTATGTATATATGCATACGTAACTCAAAGTTACATATATACACACATTTTAAATTATATATATGTGTATATATACATGCACACCTACATGTGCACACACACATATATAGGGATGGATAGATAAATTTACACACATTTGTTGAGCACTTGCTCCTTGCCAGATGCTGCGTTTGCCAGATGTACTTAATTCCCCTAACAGTCCTGTAAGGGACACACCGCTCCCATCCCATTGCACATCTGAAGAAACCAGGACACGGGCAGATTAGGAGTGAGGAGCTCAGATTTGAACTCAGGCAGTCGGACATTAAACTCTTTCTCTGAACCATGGCCCTATGCATTCTGTGCAGTGTAAGAAGTGGTCCTAGGTTCCAGCTTCTTCTCAACAGGGTGTTGTTACCAACCACCAAGTGGCTGGGGGGCTGGGGGAGCGGCTTAGAATCAATCAGAATCTCATCACCTTCTCAGCCTTTGGAGCCCACGTCAGTTCCCCAAGGCTGCCACTCTGGGAAGGGGCTAGGTCATGCTCGGGTTCAACCTTGGCAGCCCCCATCAGCACCTCCTCTCCTGGGTTGGGACCTAGAAAGATCTCAGACTTGGTCACCCAGCCAAGCAATGGAGAGTGGAGGGAAATCCTCCATTTTGCTTCAATTGAAAGACTATTGCAGGGTAAATGTCTTTGGGTTGTTTTTCCAGGGCGGGTCAAGCGATGAGCTACCCAGATCACCCCTGCCTGCTGGGCCAGGAGCAGCGTGCAAGACAGACAGACAGGCTTTATCCTCACGGTCCCTAAGGATTTGGGTGGCATTTTTCCTGCGGTCCAGATTAAATAACCCGAAACTGGGAGAGCCAGGTTTGAACCCCACTCGTGCCCTCCTCTGCAGAGTGCCCAGGAATCAGCTGAAGCTGGCTTCACATCAGATCATCCAACCTGCCCAGCATGGGTGCCATCTCTTCCTGCCCCAGTGGGAAGCCAAGCAGCCCCGGCCTCAGTCAGGGCCCCTGAAATCCATTGATTTTGCACCATGCTTGTCAGGTTTGCCTTCCTCTCTGGCCTAGGTTGGCTGAGTAAGGCTGCCATCAGGGCCCCTAGCAAGCACGCCGCCCAAATGATCCCCTCCCAAGACTTCACTCACCACCACTCATTGAGCTAGAGGGCCAGAAAGACCCAAATGAGACCAAGAAGGGGGTAAGCCAGTGCTGTCATCCCCACTGTCCAGAGCAGGGACATGTGCAGGGACCACAAAGCATGGGGAAGCCCTGTGTCCCAAGTCTCTCCTCAGGCTCCTCTCCTAGTTCTGCACATGCCAGCTTTACCTGCCAGCTGTTGGGAATGTGGCTAATGGAAGAACAGTCGTGTTGCAGGGTAGAACTGCGTGCTAAGTGGAGGCCAGGCACCCATGCCAGCCGCTCTCTCTCCTGGAGAACCAGGCAAAGGCACCTGCAATTCTGTGTGTTTGGAAGGGCCTTGGTGGCCGTGGTTCTCCCACCACTGTTAGGGTTCTACATTCAGGGTGGGACAAACTTTCCAATGTCAAGAATCCTCAGAACTGTGAAGGACTCCCAAAGTAAAGGACACCTGTGCTCATTCAGACAACAGAGTCAGGCCCCTTCTCTGCTGGGCCATTGATAAGAATACTTTGCAATTGAAATAGATTCTAGACGAAGCTGGAAGAATAAATGAGTGGAGACAGTATCTGGAAACTACTGGTTGCCAACCATATAAGTATTTCCAAATACTTTTTCTAAAATATGACCTCTTCAGCTGGTAATAAGATTAATTTTCCCATTATTTGTAGTATTTTTTTAAAAAAATTCGTAACACTTTAAGAGTCTGGTGATTATACATTCATTTGCTATTCATGGAAATAGCAGTGATCATAATGAATTCATTTGCTATTCATGTGGTTGTCACATGCGCTTTCATAAATATACTATTGTAGTGCAGCCTTCCTTTGGCTGGATGCCTTTTTATGAGGCCAACTATTTCATCTGATTGGATTTTGCAGCCTCCTGGAGGTGGTTTCTTCCATGTATCTAGGGTTTCATCTCAAGCCCAGCTAAGGTACTTCAGAAAATATTCTGGTACAATTGTCCCCTTGCGCCTTGCAGAATCACACCTACACCCAATCATGTAAGACCCCTTGTAGTTCATGAGCCCTTTGGTTTCTCTCTCCAACAAACCCAGCTTGGCTGATTGCACACCACGTGCTCCCTAAATACAGATTGAATTCTTGAGCATTTGAATGGATACCAAGGATTGCCTCAACTGAGCGTGCCCAAGTATTCTCATCTTCAGAACAAGGAAACCATATTGAGTCCCTGTTCCTTTGCTTGTATGTGGCTTCAGCAGCTTTTCTTCAATAGGAATCAACCATTCAGGAGTCTAGTAGCCAATTCATGTTAACACAACACAGAGATGAATCCTTATTAGCTTAATGATGAATATGATCAGTGGTAACTTAATCCTACAAATTTGAAATGAAATCATGCCAGAGTATTTATCATCAATGAGGAGGAATGGAGCAGCCCTGTGTTTTCTTGTGTATAGCTTCTCCGCCCTGCTAGTATTTCATGTGCTCAGTGACCCTGAGAGATGGGAACTATTTCCTCCACGTCATGGATGGGGAAATTGAGGCTCAGCAGAGCTAGGCGCCTTACCCTGCTCGGATAGCAGCAGAGCTGGCACGCAAACAGTTATCCCCTGACTCAGGCCACCTGCTGGATGTCCTTCAGCTGTTCCCCCGGGTAGAGGAGAAGCATTTTGTTCAATAAGGAGAAAGGCAAATGCTGTGGTCCATCATGGAGTGGGAGAGGCGGTGCAGTGGCTGACCTGGGGCAGAGAGCAAAAGGTAATTCTCCCAAGTGGCAGGTGGAGGGCATGGAGAAGCAGGGCGCCCAGAAGCTCCCACAGTCACCCCAGACCAGGTCAAAAGGGGAGTTTCCTTCAGCATGCCTCCTTGGGCATCAGAGGAGTCACATCCTGGGGAGTAAACACAGCCTTAATGAACAATTTCATGAATGGAACTCTGGGCCCACCAGTGTGGGAAACTCAGATTGCAAAGGAAGGTTACTCAGGAGCCCTGGGGACAGGGAAGCTTGTGGGAGGGCACTCCCTGAAGTCCTTTCATTTTGATTTTCTCCTGTGTTTTCCCATCTCTAATCAAATGCATTATCACATATTTAGTTTAATTATCATATCAGGTGGAAATTTATTTTTACTGATACAATTAAAAGACCGGCAAACAGTGTCTTACAAGTAGCTTGGAGTCACGTTAACAGAAGTGTGATCGTAATTGATGTGATACTCACATGATCTGACGGCAAAATAGATTATTTTAATTGTGTCAAGGGTAATCCTCTGCCTGCCTCTTCCAGCCCCCCCCCCCCCCCCCCCCCCCCCCGTTAGGCAACAAAGGTGCCTACATATTTGTGCATGGAGCTCAGCAGGCACAGAAGGATCCCATGTGCACACAGCTCCTGGGTGAGGGTCCAGCATCCAACCTGCTCACCTTGCCTGATTCACAGCCACTCGTCTAGTAGTCAGAAAATATTTTGCTGAGATTGGTTAAGAATGCACCAACCACCACAGCAAAGGCAGAAACCCATTGTATGATCAGTACAGATACTTTAGTACATAGACCTTGATAAATGTAGGGCATTTACCTTTCACTAAAGCCATCAAATAATTTCTCTATTTTTTTACATCTTAATGAGTTGTCTTTACAATGTCAGTATGTTCAAACTAAAAGCTATTCAAATATATAATGAATATCTTCACATGACACACAAATGGGCCATCTCTCCACAAGGCAAGAGCATTATTAATTTCTTCAAAAAATATCTGAATAAGATTTTTCAATTAACTTTTTCCTGTTGTTTTTGCCTCCACCTGACACCACAGATGTGATGTTGTCTTTTTCACAGCTGGAGACCAGCTAAAATGGCCTCTGGGATAATGTGAATATGTCAAGCAACAAAGAATATGGCATTTAAAGCAAGAGAATTCCTATATTCATGAGGAAACTTTGCCCTTTTCTCATGCTCCTTTCCTGGCTCTTTCAGATGAGTGTCTGCAATTTCCTGACCTACCAATTAGTTCTTGAATGAGCAGGTTGGAAAACCACCTCGTGTCACATCCATGGCTAATACCCTCACTTATGGGACCTTGACCTCAGCCAGCCAGCCTTCTCCTGGCGTGCAGGGTGATTAATAGTTCCACGCCGGTCTAATTGCAGTCTGCATGTTGATGCCCACCAGGGCATTTCCCGTCGACTTTGGTGCCATCTCAAACGCTGATTATTTGCTGCCAGCACAATACATCTTGCGTGCATGCCTGTGCCTGCATGTACATGCGTGTGCACACATGTACGCTGAGCGTTTCTGGTTGAGAACCACGCTGATCTTCAGGAGCAGCCATGCATTCAGTCACATCAATGTTCCCGGCCAGTAAAATGACTATGATTCTGTCTATATCCGTGGCTGTGTCTAGAAAACTTCTAAATAAACAGGAAGGAAGATAAATTCACTCAGACTGATGACTTTGCATTAGAAAGGCAAGGAAAGCCTGTTGTTTGAATTTCGTTGATGTAAAAATTAAATTTGGTCTAATTGGTTTATTTGTGCAAACAATTGGCAATGGTGACTCCAGCCTGTTTATCATTGTCGTTGCCGATTCTGTTCCTCTGAAAGCTCCTCTGGCACAGGAGCTCCCACCCCTGGCTTTTTCCACAGCCTCGTGGCATTTGGGAGGAAGGTCTTGAATGGAATGAGTTTAATTGTGTGCGTGAGAAACGCAAAAAATGTGGGAAGTTTTGTCATGTCTTCTCTCTCTTGTGTTTGATTTAATTACTGCATTTTTACCTGTTGATCTAAGAAGGTTATCTAGTCATACTTAGTTATTTACTCAGTTAAAATTATTTATTGACCATCTACTCTGAACAGCAACCCTTAATACTCATTTGTTCATTCATTCATTCAACAAATAGTCCTAAGCGGTCTGTCTAGAGAACTTCTTGAATCCCTGAGAGAAAAAAAAAAGCACGTCCTTCCCAACTCTTGAAGAGTATTACTGCCTACAAAGTGACACCAACAACAACAACAATGTGCATCTGAGACGCCAGCGTACCATGGTCTCCAGCCAAGTGACACTCATTCACCAGCCTCAGAGAAGAAAGGATTTTTTTTAGCTCCCCAAATGGCAAGCATCTTTTGGCCCACATGTATGACTCACTATTGTTCGAAACTGTGAATGTTCAGCCCATGAGTCCCAGGTCTTCAGCAGGACACTGTGCTTGGTGTCCTGTGAGCTACAAGGCCCCATAAGTCGTTCATTTATTTCCTCAACCACGTTTAACTGAAGGCCTTCCATTTGTCAGGCAACGTTGTAGGCCCTGCAGATGAGTGATGCATAAGACAAAGTGCTAGCTCTCCTTCTGTCTAATTTGGGGAGACAGAGAGATACACAAGGCAGAACTCTAAGGAGGAAATTCAGTGTGAGGCTACTCTAGTTTGGAGGGTCAGAGAAGGTCTCTCTACGGATGTGACTTTCAAGCTAAAACCAAACGAGGACAAAGAAACAGCTTTGTAGAAACCTAAGGAAGGGCATGTGATAAATAAGAAACAGATGATAAGCAATAAAAAGGTCTGGAAAGGAAAAGCGAAGAAGCAGAGACTGAAGCTTGGTAGGAGGCTGTGTGTCGTCATAAGTGATTTCATTATGGCGGTGATCAGGGACTGGATCATACGGACCAAGGGAAAGTGTAGACACAAATTTAGTTGTAACGGAAAGTCAGTGGAGGGTTTTGAGTGGGACAGCATCATAATTGGATTTAAGGTTTTGCAAGTTCCCTCTAGAGTGGAGAAAGGATATGCGGGCGCTGTCAAGGATGGAAGCAGAAAGACTCTCAAGAAGGTTCAGCTATGCTTATGCTTTCAGTTTCCTACTGATCTTAACTCAGCTCTCAGTTAACGATGTCCTCTGTTTTCGGAATGTCTTCATCAACCCTCAGCCCGGACCCGGTGGTGATGGTAGATGTGCAAGCTGATGGTGAGGTCAGTCACTCGATGTGCTTCTTGTGGTTGTGATGTGCTCGGGCAGCCGAGCCTCTGGGGCCCCTGACAATCATACAGGCAAGCTCAGTGTCCACGTGGTGTGCACCATTTTTTCCCAACAGCAAACTAGGGTGATGTCCGCGTCAGTCCACCTGTCAGTGTTAGGGAAGGCGCTATCAGTGAAGGACTTTGTATTTGTGTGTGACGCTGCTGCGATTCAAAACAATAGCAAAAATAAGGCACTGACTTCCCTCTGGCCAGTAACCAAGCAAACGCGAAGTTACCATAGCAAGAATTTGTTTGATACTGATAGCAATATACAGTGACAATTGGAGTACATATGAGCTAAACCACTTTAAAATTGTTGATTCACATTCAGAACCTCAGAAAAAGACACAAGTCCTCTGTGAACCCTAGTGAACGAGAGTTGCTTTAGTCCCACTTCTCTCACTCTGGGGGTTGTTCCCGCTTCAATCACATGTCTCTCTTGGGACCACCAGTCACAAGACCCCACCCTCGAGTGAAGCAATCGGTCTACACAGTGGACATGTGACTCAGAAGGGACCACGCATAGCCCATGCGTTGGCTGATACACGTGCTTGAGGAAGAAGATGTCTTTCTCTGCTGAGCTCCGTGCTGTGGATTCAAGGTGTTCTTGGCTACCTTTCCTGATGTGTGGAGTCTGTCAGTTAGTCTGTCTGTCTGCAGAATGAAGCCAAATGTAGAACAAAAAAAGATGAAAAACAGATGTGAGGGGGGAGAGAGAGAGAGAGAGAGAGAGAGGAAGCCTGGTCTCCCCGAGCCCCGGCCCAGTCACGGGCTCCCTGCTTTCTACAGTTTCCTCAACCTGTAAGCTAATGGCAGCCTCCCTCTCCTGGCCGTGTGCACTAATAAATCCAGGTTTTGCAAAAGTTTTTTGACTCCAGTGTCTGTCCCTTGAAGCGTAACGAGAAGGGTCCTAATAGCAACCGTTACGTACGTTTTATTGACACCTAGATGTTTCTGTGATGCTGAGGTCCCCAGTGTTGGGCTGAACCTAGCCTCCCCTCCTCAGCCCTTCTGGGGAAGGGGGGTTTTAGCAGGCTGGCTTCCTCCCATCGACAGCAAACTGCCCTCAGACACAATCTGTGACTGCTATGAAGTCATTTACTCGTCAAGCCTGCCCCAAATCTCACTCAGGAGAGGTGTCAGCGACTCGAGCTGATTAGAACAAGGCCAGGTCCTCGGTGGCCTCTGCCTTCTGCACCGTCTCCCGGCACAAATTCCATCTGATTTCTGAGACAGCCCCTGCCTTTATGAACCATCCTGCCTGGTTTATTTCTCCAGATGTTTTGTGATCTCATCTCTTATTAATGTCTCTAGGATTTTGCCTACCCCGAGGTCAGACGTACTGTCTCCTTGCTGGTTATTCTCCAAGTCTCCTTCTTAGAGACTGGAGTGTGCTGTCCTTCAATCTGTCAGGGTCTCTCATTGCCAAAAGAACTCCTTACAAAACATATTATCGGAAGAGTAATCGCTTCCCTCGCCTTCTGAAGGGCTATGGACAGAGCGTAATTAACTGATAATTCTGTTTTCCTTTCTAAGATTTTAACTTTAACAATTGGTCTGATGGCACCTTAATTTCTTTTTTCCCCGTAGTATTTTCTGCCCAATATTGTTTCACTTTCTGTTACAAGCCTGGAACCCGCCTTTGGTTTACTTTGTGGGCAATGTTTGGTCTCCCTTCCCCAGAAGAGTTCTCTCAATCTGGCAATTCAGTGACTGACTGCTGAGGTTTGGGATGAATCATCGGATGGCTTTGAGCATCCCCTGAGTGGTATTTGGCTCACGCGGCTGTTTTCTTCTTGTGACCTGTTGAACTCCAGGCAGACAAGGGAAGGAACCCGAGTCCACTTGCACACAAAGGGACTTACAGCTGGGCCGCTGGTCTGGCTGCGGTTGCAATCTGGGGGCTTTTTCCTCTTTTGATGTGACTGTTTCAGCCACCAGGAATCTTTCCCTTTGAGATGCACTAGAGAAAGACACTTCTTTGCCTAAACTATTCTGCTTGGAAATCACAGTCTGAGAGTCAGGCAGCAGCTCAGCTTCTGGGTGTGGAGAGTCCGCCTGGACCACGTTTCACCTCGGTCTCTTCACCTTGGTCTCTCCACCCAACGCTAACATGCAAGCCTGGAATTTAGCAACTGGGCTTCTCCTTCCTGCCCAAATGTGTGTGTTTTAAATGAATGTTTTAACGTAAAAGAGTCATGCCCTGAGGGGATCTTTGCAAAGGGGAAATAGAATTTAAGCAAGCCAACAAAACTCCGTGTCCAACCAGAGCTCTTTCAGTGACAGAGGACATTATTTCCGTTGCCACAGATTGTCCCCCATCGTCTCCTTGACCTCTTGAGCAAAGCATCCATTTCTAGAGGCCAGTGAGGTGTTCCTTATTTCCATTCAAGATGTAGTAAATCGGGAAATCACAGGGAAAGGTCTGAACTAAATATGATTGTAAGAAAGCAAATCTCAAGCCCTTGGCACAGGTGGGAAACCCGCTTTCATTCTCAGGATGATCTTCCATAAACGGACGACCCACAGGCCATGTGAACCCCTTGCCAGTGGGCCTGGAAGAAGAGCTCATCTCCATAACAAATTTGATACCCTGGCCACGTTCCCAAATCAGTCTTCCCAGGCCTTGAAAGTGGCAGCATCGGTCCTAGTAACAGCATTCGGAATGTGCAAGGAAGGAACTAAATTACAAGTCCCAAGACTTCCCATCCGAAATTGAACTCAGGATACAGCCATCAAAACCTAGCAAAGGAGACCACTAGTTAATTCCACCTGTTGAATTATTTTTCATTCCAAAACACTGCTGTTATCACTAGAGGTGGGGGCCGCTTGCTCCCAGCCTCTCTCTGGTGACAGCATGGGCGTGCAGTTCAGAGGCTGCCAGAGATTGACATTAACAGTGGAGACAACAGAAAATTCTTCAGAGGGCAAAGGAACTTGCCTCTAATTTTCAAGGGCTATGCTTTCCTTAACTAAGGCTAATTAGCTGTGATCTTTCCAAAAGCAATGCAAACACTACGTTTGCTCTTAAACTTTAGCTCTTCAATAAGAATCAGTTTTCCAAAACTATCTTTCAGTAGTGTTATCAGTACAATGATCTCCCTTTATCCATAGGGGACATGTTCCAAGACCCCCACTAGATGTCTGAGTCCACGGATAGAAGTGAACCCTGTAATACTACATTTCATCCTGTACGTACATACCTATGATGAAGTTATAAATTAGGCAAGATAAGAGATTAACAACAATAACTAATAATAAAATAGAACAATTAAAACAATGTACTGCAATAAAAGTTATGCAGATTTTAGCAACCTCAGCATACAATTTTTTTTCTTTTCTTACTAAGTCTAGAACTTTCACCTTTTCACTTAAAGGGGGCACTTCATGGCTTCTCTTTGGCACACCCGAATTGCCAGCATCACTACTCTTCCATTTTGGGGTCATTAAGTAAAATAAAGGTTAATTGAACACAAGCACAGTTATTCCACGACAGTCGATCTGATAACCGAGACATCTATGAAGTGACAAATGGGCAGGTAGCACATGTAGCGGATGCACCGCACAAAAGGATGATTCGTGTCCTGGGCAGAATGGAGTGGGATGGTATGAGATTTCATCACGCTACTCAGAACAGCATGCAATTTAAAAAACTTATGAATTGTTTATTTCTAGAATTTTCCATTTAATGTTTTCTAGACCACAGTTGACCACAAGGAACTGAAACCACAAAACCTGCAGGTAACAGGGGACTGCTGTACCTTAAAAATCCCCAGCAGAGGAGTCAGCCCAGTGCGTAGTGGTTAAGCTCAGAGCTCCACTTAACTGGCCTGGGGTTCTCCGGTTTGGATCCCCCACATTGACCTACACACTGCTCATCCAGCCATGCTGTGAAAGCGTCCCACATACAAAATAGAGGAAGATTGGCACAGATATTAGCTCAGAGACAACCTTCCTCAAGCAAAAAGAGGATGGCAAGAGATGATAGCTCAGAGCCAAACTTCTTCACAAAAAAAAAAAAAAAAATTCCCTAGCAGATATTTTCCCCCCTTCTGTAGAGTGGTTTAAATTGGAGGCTGGTCTATACACTCAGTTTGTGGGAGCAGGAAAATCTTGCCTTCAGACTGTGTTTCCGTCTGCCTTCCTGACCCCTCCAGCTTCTCGGCTGCTCCTGCATAAGGTTGCTTTCTGCCATGGAAATTGAACATTTCCATTCCTGCATTTCCTGGACCAAGTCTCTTTTTATCATGCCTCTACTGCACGGACAGGGAGCCAGCTTAATTACTCTGCCTATAGTCACCAGTATGCCTTGGGTATCATGTCTAAGGGGAAACAAGTCATGCCGAGCAGTCTGGACCCCAGACGACACGATTGCTTTAAACAGGAAGCTCAGACACATGAACAATAGCTGCCATTTGGTTTCTTTTATTGTCTGAGTTCTATTTGTCTGATGCCTTCCACGTTAGAGTTTTCCTTTTCTTTCTGTAATCCTAACAAAACAGGATTCCGAAGCAAATGCTGCTTTTCCCTGAGAATGAAGAGCACACTTCTCCTAAAACAGGGGGAAATCAATGCCCTCTCGTTTTGCAAGGCTGTGAGGTCCTTGGGAGCTTCGTGGCTTCAGGACCCTGGAGGCTCCGAAACGCCACCGCCAGCCTCGTTCACCACCAAATCCAGTTCATGTTTTCTGTTCTTTTGAGAGGTGCTCTCTCTCCTCCGTGATTGTTGCTGTAATTACACAAATGATCTGCTCCACTGTCACTTCTAGTCAAAGGTGTCATCTAAAATTAAAAATTCATGTAAAATCTAGAGATGCAACTTTTAAGCAGACAGTGGAGACCTGATCTGATTTTACAATCAATGTTTTACTTAACCCTTTCACGCCTCATGGCTGTGTGAGGGAGGGGACCGCGCATGGGAGATGAGATTGCACTGACCCGGCCACCTGGAGGACATCCGTATGGATTTGCTCGGGCCACCATAACAAAATACTACAGACTGGGGGGCTTAAACAACAGAAATTTATTTTCTCACAATTCTGGTAGTGATAAGCCCGAGATCAAGGTGTGAGCAGAGTTGGTTTTTTCTGTGGCTTGTCTCCTTGGCTTTGAGATGGCTGTCTTTTCCCTAGGTTTTGACATGGTCTCCCTTCTGTGTGTGTCTTTGTCCAAATTTCTTCTTATAAGGACACCAGTCACATTGAATTAGGGCCCACCCTAATGACCTCATTTTAACTTAATAATCACTTTAAAGATCCCTATCTCCAAATACAGTCACATTCTGAGGTCCTGGGGTTAGGACTTCAACATATGAATTTTGGGGATGCAATCCAGCCCATAACAATGTCCCAGTACCCTCTAAAGTGAGTAAGAATCCACATGGGAAAGTCCAGTTGTCTGGGGGCATATCTGTTTCTGGTGGACTCAGCTAGACAAGATGCCCATTGGATGCGAGCCAGGAGAAATTGAGCTCTGGACCACTAAGCAGGGGGCATAGATTCTGAACAATTTCTTGGACACCGTAAATATCGAGAGTTGCAAAGTGTAAGACCAGGATGCCTCATTTTCTAACAACAGTTTTCATTTGTTTGGGCTTTAAAATATCGATAAATCCATGAATAAGATAGGTGAAGCATATTCTTCTTATTATTTAATTTTTTAAATTATTTAAATGAACATACAGCAAAGTTAACTTTTGGAGGGTTGTTAGTGTACAATTCAAGAGTTTCAGAATATATGTAGATTCACGTAACCAGTACCACAATCAGGATGCACAACAATGCCATCACCCTCCAAAATTCCTTTGTGCTGCCCCTTTACAGTCAAATCCTCCACACACCCACTGCTATGTCCTCTATTTGTAGTTTAGCTTTTGTGACAATGTCATATAAATGAAATCATATAACATGTAAACTTTGGAGAGTTGCCTCTTTGACCAAGCATAATGCCTTTGAGATTCACCCATGTTGGATATATCAATAATTCATTCCTTTTTATCTCTGAGTGGTAACCCATTATATGGGTGTACCTCAACTGGTTCATCCCTCCACCTATTGGAAGGTATTTGTGTTAGTTCCAATTTTCAGTGACTGGGAATAAAACTGCTATAAACACGTACATATGCGTTGATATGTGAATATATGTTTTCATGTCTCTTGAGTAAATACATAGGAGTGAGATTGCTGGTTCATATGGTAAGTGTATATTTAATTTTATAAGGAACTGTCAAGGTTTTCTGCAGTGGTTGTACCATTTTGCACTTACACCAGCTGTGTAGTAGAGTTCTAGTTGCTCCGCATCACATCAACAGTTGGTACTGTTGAAGTTTTTGTGTGTTTCTGTTTGTTTGCTTTTCGACATTCTAATAGGTACAAGGTTGCGGGTTTGATTTCCATTTCTTTGCTGGCTAATGATGTTGAGCATCTTTTCATGGGCTTCTTTGCCACTTGTATATCTTGGTTGGTAAAGTATCTTTTCAAAGTATTTGAACCCATTTCTTGATTGAGTTGCTTACCATTTGCTTACCATTGAGTTTTGAGAGTTCTTTGTATAATCTCACACAATTCTTTTTTCAAATATGTAATTAGCAAATATTCTCTGACAGCCTGTAACTTATCTTTTAATTCTCTTTTTTCAAGTAATATCTGAAAACTCTTTGCCTAACCTAAAGTCATGAATATTTCTCCAATGTTTTCTTCTAAGATCCTTATACTTTTATGCTTTATATTTAAATCTGTGATCTATTTTGAGTTAGCTTTTGTATAATGTATGAGATATATGTTGAAATTAATATTTTTGCATATGAATGTACAACTGTTGAAAGACTATTCTTTCGCTATTGAATTGCCCTTGTACTTTGGTCAAAAATCAATTGACTTCCCAGATGGGTTCACTGGTGAATTTTACAAAACATTCAAGGAAGAAATTATACCAATTCTCTACAATCTCTTCCAGAGGATAGAAGCAGAGGAAATACTTCCTAACTCATTCTATGAGGCTAACATTATCCTAATGCCAAAACCAGACAAAGACATTATAAGAAAAGAAAACTATAGACCAATATCTCTCATGAATACAGATGTAAAAATCCTCAACAAAATATTAGCAAATTGAATCCAAAAATATATAAAACTAGTTATACACCATGACCAAGTGAGATTTATCCCAAGTAGGCAAGACTGCCTCAACATTCAAAATCAATTAATGTAATCCATCACATCAATAGACTAAAAAAGAAAAATCACATGATCATATCAATAGTTGCAGAAAAAGGCTTTGCCAAAGTCCCACACTCATCCATGATAAAAAAAAATTCTCAGTAAACTAAGACTAGAGAGGAACTCCTCAAATTCATAAGGAATATCAACAAAAACCCTACAGCTAACATAATACCTACTAGAGAGAAATGCAAAGCTTTCTCATTAAGATCAGATATAAGGCAAATACATCTCCTCTCACCACTCCTTTTCAACATGGGACTAGCAGTCTGTGCTAATGCAATAAGGGAAGAAAAGGAAATAAAATCTATATGGGTTGAGAAGGAAGAAATAAAACTGTCTTTGTTCACAGATGACATGATCGTCTATATAGAAAATGCAAAAGAATTGATAAAAAGAAACCTCCTGGAACTAATAAGTGATTATAGCAAAGTTGCAAGATACAAAGTTAACACAAAAAAAGTCAATTGCTTTCCTATATACCAATGATGAACAAGTGGAACTTGAAATTAAAAACACAATACCATTTGTATTAGCACTCCAAAATTACCTAAAATACTTAGACATAAACCTAACAAAATGAGTCCAGCCCCATGGCTGAGTGGTTATGTTTGCATGCTCTGCTTCAGTGGCCAAGGGTTTCACCAGTTTGGATCCTGGGTGCGGACATGGTACCACTCATCAAGCCATCCTGAGGCAGCATCCCACATAGCAGATCCAGAAGGACCCACAAATAGAATATACAATTATGTCCTGGGGGGCTTTAGGGAGAAGAAGAGGAAGAAAAAAAAGATTGGCAACAGGTGTTAGTTCAGATGCCAATCTTTAAATAAATAAATAAATAAATAAACTTAACAAAACAAGTACATGAACAATATGAGTAAAACTACAAAATTCTGAGGAATAAGATCAAAGAAGAATTAAATAAATGGAGATATATTCCATGTTCATGGGTAGAAAAACTCAGTATTGTCAAGATGTCAATTCTTCCAGACTTGATCTATAGATTCAATGAAATCCCAATCAAAATCACAGCAAGTTAACTTGTGGATATCCACAAACTGATTCCAAAGTTTATATGGAGAGGCAAGAGACCCAGAATAGCCAACACAATATTGAAGGGGAAGTACAAATTTGGAGGATTGATGCTACCCAACTTGAAGACTTATAAAGCTACAGTAATCAAGACAGTGTGGTATTGGTGATACAATAGACAAATAGATCAATGGAACAGAATAGAGAGCCCCAGAACACACCTACACAAATGTAGTCAAGTGATCTTTGATGAAGGAGCAAAGATAATACAATGGAGAAAAGATAGTCTCTTCAACAAGTGGTGCTGGTACAACTGGACATCTACATGCCAAAAAATGAATCTAGACACAGACCTTACACCCTTCACAAAAGTTAAATCAAAAAGTATCCAGGCCCAAATGTAAAATGCAAAACTATGAATCTTCTAGAAGATGACATAGGAGAAAACCTAGAGGGCCTTGGGTATGGCAATGCCTTTTTAGATAAAACAGCAAAGGGGCGATCCAGAAAGATAATTGATAAGCTGGATTTCTTTAAAACTAAAAACTCTGAGTCTGCTGAAGACAATGTCAAGAGAATGAGAAGACAAGCCACAGACTGGGAGAAGATATTTTCCAAAGACACATCTGATAGGGGACCATTATTCAAAATATACAAAGAACTCTTAAAACTCAACAGTAAGAAAAGAAACAACCCAATTTAAAAATGGGCCAAAGATTTTAACAGATACCTCGGCAAAGAAGATATACAAATGACATATAAGAATATGAAAAGATGTTCCACATTATATGTCATCAGGGAAATATAAATTAAAACAACGAGATATCAATACACATCTGTTAGAATGGTCAAAGTCCGGAACACTGACAATTCCAAGTATTAGTGAGGATGTGGGGCAACGGGAACTCTCATTCATTGCTGGTGTGAATGCAAAATGGCACAGCCACTTTGGAAGACATTTTGGTGGTTTCTTACAAAGTTAAACATACTCTTACCTCACAATCCAGCAATCACGCTCCTTGGTATTCACCCAGAAGAGCTGAAAACAGGTCCACACAAAAACCTGAACACAGATGTTTGTAGCAGCTTTATTCATAATTGCAGAAACTTAGGGGAAACCTAGATGTCCTTCAGTAGGTGGTTGGATAAATGAGTGGTGGTACATCAGACAATAGAATATTATTCAGCCCTAAAAAGAAGTGAGCTATCAAGCCATGAAAAGATGCAGAGGCAAGAAGTGCATATTACTAAGTGAAAGAAAATCTGAAAAAACTACTTACTGTATGATTCCGACTATATGATATTCTGGAAAAGCCAAAACTATGGAGACAATAAAAAGATCACTAGTTGTTGGGAGTTACAGGTAGGGGAGATGAATAGACAGAGCACAGAGGATTTTCAAGGCAGTAAAAATATTCTGTATGATATTATAATGATGGATATATGTTATTATATATTTGTCCAAACCCATGGCATGCACAGTGTCCGAGAATGAATCTTAAGTTAAATATGGACTTTGGGTGATTATTATGTGTCAATGTAGATTCGTCTTTGGTAAAAACCATTCCACTCTAGTGAGTGATGTCGATAATGGAGGAGGCTGTGCAGGTGTGGGGCAGAGGGTATACAGGAAATCTCTGCTCTTCTCTCTCACTATTGTTGTAAACCTAAAACTGTTCTAAAAAAATAAAGCCTTGAAAAAGTCAGTGGACTATATTTTAGTGGGTCTATTTCAGGATCCTCTATTCAGTTTCATTGATCAATGGGTCTATCATTTCTCCAGTATAATGCTATTTTGATTAGCGTAGCTTTATACGAACTCCTAAAATTAGACAATGTGAGCCTTTTCATTTCATTCCTGTTTTTCAAAATTTTTTTCGCTGTTCTGTTTCCTTTGCTTCTCCATACGCATTTTACAGCTGGCTTGTCAGTATCTACAAAAAATCCTGTTGGAGTTTTACCGGAAGTATGCTAAATCTATAGATCATTTTGGGGAAAATTCATGCATTAACTATCCTGAGTCTTCTAGCCTTGAGTATGGTGTGTCTGTCCACTCATTTAGTTCCGCTTTAATTTCTTTCATCAGCATTTTGTAGTTTTTGACACCAGATCCTTTACATATTTTGTTAGATTTACATCTAAATATTTTATTTTTTGGAGCTGTTGTAATTTTTTTTTTAAATATTGGTTTCCAATTACTGGTTACAAGTATACAGGAATATGATTGATTTTTAAGTGTTGCCCTTGAACCCTCTGACCTTGCTAAACTTGCTAATTACTTCTAGAAGCTTTTTTTCTGTATATTTCACCCAATTTTCTACATAAACAATCATGTTGTCTGTAAATAATGACAGTATAATTTTTTCCCAATCTATGTGCCTTTTAATTCTTTTTCTTGCTTTATTACACTAGCTAAGACTTCATTTTTACTTCCTTTTTGGTTTTTTTTGAGCAGAGGAAGATTAGCCCTAAACTAACATCTGTTGTCAATCTTCCTCTTTTTTTGCTTGAGGAAGATTAGGGCTGAGCTAACGTCTGTGCCAATCTTCCCCTATTTTACATGTGGGTCACTGCAACACTATGGCTAATGAGTGGTGTAGGTCAGCGCCTGGGATCCAAGCCTGTGAACCCAGACCACAGAAGTGGAGCGTGCCAAACTTAACCACTGGACCACAGGGCAGGCCCCAGCTTTCTTGATTTTTTAATAAATGAGGCAATTGTATTTAGAATGTTCAAGAACTTGACCAAGATCACGTGATTAGCAATTGCCTCAGTGGAAGCTAGGATCCAAGCATTTGGTTTTAGTTTCAACTTACTTTCAGCTCTGTCCCATCTACTCTTTCCTGTGAGACCACAGACACAAAGAGGGAAAGGAGATGGCCTGGATCTTTATGTTGCTTTTCTATGAACTTTGTGATAATATTTTATTGAGCTTGATCACTGACAATACAGCCCCTTTCACCCCGTGGTTTTAAAGCCAACTAAATCGAGGGTGACTTGAGCCTTCAGCCCTGATGAGGTGGTCATTTCCAGCCATGAAAACTCTCAGTAATCACTGTGAGGTCCCCAGGCTTGCAGAACAAGTTCTGAGTGCTTTTAATGTGATGAAGTGAATGAAGAAGTTAAAGCAAGTGATGGATTTTGCCCCTGCCTCCCTCCATTAGCGGCATCACTCTCCACTCTCTGGGGCACTGGAAGGTGGTGGTGGTGATTCAGAAATGTCCACTGCAATTTAGCTCACCCACTCATGGTCGCTATTGGGGGCTGGAAATACAAACTCTCAGTGGAATGAGTGACAGCACATTGGCCTCACAAGCCATCACTGAACCAGCGAAGCCAGATCCCCAGGCAAGGCCTGACAGGGATGGAGGCACATCCAGCTGGATGCTCGGCATCTTCACTAGCGGGCCTGACATCCTGCCTGGCTTTTGTGCTCCAGAATCATTTGTTTCCCTGGAACAACCCATACCATCAATAACACAGTCTTCTGACTCAGGAAGGGCCCAGGAGGGGACCCGGAGCCTTTCCTGCTCTTTTCCCCAAGACCTCCCCTTGACTGTGTAACAGTAGTGAAATATTTTTTATCAAAACATAGTAAAATATAAAAACTTTGTGTTGGAAATAGCTTGAAGGTTGATGGGGCCTTTTTTCAAGGCAAAAGTGGCTGAGAGGAAGCATTACAGCCCTTGAAGTTCCCCTCATACAGTACGTCCTGGGTAGGGAAGAAATGGAAAAATCAGAAGCCTTAAAAACTGTCAACAAACACTTTCATTCTCCCTTTTATCTGGAAATGTTTGGGCTCAATGGACTTTGTTTCAAATGTGTTTGACTAAACACGATCCAGTGAGCATTATAGCACGAACGTGGGCCACATACTCTGCAACGAACATCAAATAGCTCCTGGTGCACTGGAGAGGACTTCAGTTTGTGCACCATTTGCAACCTGCCGCTGTGGTTCCAGTGTCTCCCCTCCCTGCAAAGAAAGGAGGGAGAGTGTGGTTTGCTTATTGCAATTCTGAAAGGGAGTCTGTCACGGCTTTCTGCCATTCCTTGCCCCACATACAAACTGTATTGACCACTCACTTAGGTTTCTTTCATTAATCTAGTAAGTTAGATTTTTTTTAAAAGAGGAGAACTTGTGTGATTTCCTATCTTCAGATCTTGAAATTTCAAATGACGTTAATTTCATTGACCCAACAAATGATTGCACAAAGGATGTTACCTTCTCCATTATTGAGTAAACTGTTAAATCTAAAAGGAGTTTCCATAGCGATAAAGAGACCCAGAGCCTTCAAGAAACTTGTTAATTAGTTACTGTTTCTCAAATGCTTTGGAAATAAAAGCCATTATTAGTAGCATTGTTTGCCATGACAGGAGCAGCTGCTGTTCAGTGAGCTTTTAGCGCTAAAAGGAGAAGTGCCAGAATCTGTGTTGTGTGCTCAATTGTAATATGAGGCTTTGCTGCTGGAACCCTAAAACAGGAACCTGAACAGCTGAAGGGAAGAGAGAGGGGCTGTGCCTGGGAATCTCCTTTGAGTAGAAGGAAGCCTGGGCTCAGCTTTCTCTTTTCCAAGTGTTGGCTGTGTCTCCCCTTCAAGCTACCAGAGCTCCTTAACACTGTGTATCCGTTCTTTCCAGCAGGTGTCTTCCAGCCACATAGACAGCGACACTAATGCAAATGTGCGCTGGCAGGGAGGCCTGGTTGGGATCAGTCTGGCCCATCCTGGTTGGCCCCTGCAGGAGCAAGAGCTGGTGTGGGCGTGGGTATGTAGGTTGTAGGACCTCAACGTCTGGGATGAAGAGATGGCACCCAGAAAGGTGGCTGGGGTCCCTTTAGAGAGAATTTTTCCAGGGGCCTGAGATCTAAGCCGCACCTTGTTTGGTCTTGTATGGGTGAAAGTGGTAAAGCACTAGGAAGCCGTGCAAAACTCAGAAGCCGTGCAAAACTCAGAAGCATTGCATCCCCACAGGCTGGTCTGGGCCGGGGCTAATGGCAGGCGTACTTCATCACTCCATAAGATGTCCACGTGAATGGATGACCACCAAAGACTGTGTGATTGGAAGATTCTAATTCACCAGCCTGGCTCAGCTTGAATTTGGCTCCACAGGTAGCTCGATGGTCAGCTAGAGGAGCCCAGGGCCCCAGAGGGAGTAAGGCAGAATGCCACCTCAATGCACACACATGACACCATGCAATGGAGGTTGCCTGATGCTTGGTCCCCACACCCACTGGAGGGCCAATGAGGGGACCTGGTGGATTATGAGTAATCAGAAGTTAGGACTTGTATTTGAGGAACCTAAATCCAGATAATCTACTTTATACTCGAACTTTAATTTGTAATTTGGAAATAACTCTCATCAAAGAAATAAGTTCTAGAACCCAAACACACACAGAGCTTTGCATTTCTAAGAGAAAAACCATTTGAGCAGGGGCAGGAGGCAGGTGGTGTGCTGTGAGCTGGAGAATCCCAAGGGAATCCTTGTACTCTGACTGCATTGCTTGCTGTGTGGCCTTGGACAACCTCTCTGAGTCAAAAGTTCCAAGAATATTAGCCCCATAGGTTTTGTGACAGGATTAAATGAGATATTTTTGAGGCACTCTGTAAATTGCAACACTTAAAGGTTTACTCAAGTTTGACTCAACCGTGACAGAATGGTACTGTCATTCCTTCAACTACTAATTCTGGAGATGTGTGGTCTTGGGTTAAGTTCTGCGAGGGGTTCAGAGGAGGAGCTATTTGATAGTGTTGACCCTTGACCCACTCCCCTGCAGCCTGGGAGGCCAGCATGTGTAGCTTTCGCTCTAAAACTAGCAAATTTGTGCTTATAAAACACAAAACCACGGTTCACTATTGTCATATTCATGCAGTTGTCATTTAAGCAAGAGAACAAAGGGATACTGGGATCCTAGCTAAATGGCCGATCTAAACTAAATAATATCTTCCTATTAACTTTGAATTAAAACATACATGTCTTCCCAGCTTTAGGAATATATTAAGCTGCTCCTGTCGGGTGCGTCATTAAGTCGATTTCTTGACCTGTATTCGTGAACTAACTATGACGTTTAGTTTACAGGGAATTGAATGGATAACCAGGTTGTGACTCTTCTTGCTGTATAGATTGGCCAGATCATAGTGAGCAGAGACTCGGGCTCACTGGTGGATTCTATCATAAAGCCCCGGTAACAGAAGAATGGAAGGCGCACTCAGACTATGAATTGGGTTTCCTCCTAGGGGCCTGAGCGAGCTGTATTCCTACCTGAAAATGGCCAAGCCTTTTGTTGATGTGTTAATGTGGCTACAGTCTCCAGTTGTCAGCGCACATCTGACCTGTTTTCTCACTAAGGATCCACGCGGGCTTCTCTTGCCGTATCGAGTAAGATGGCAGTTTGCAGGCAGATTCACTAACCAGCTAGCCCATCATCTCGGTGTCATAAACGACTGCACGTTGCCCTTCTGTCAAAATGGATTTTCAGGCGAGAGCTACAATCCCTTCCCATGCATCACTGTGTGTGACACTATTGATTTGATATTGACTCTCAGCTGTCTTTCTGGGCTGCATTCCAACAGGTGGCCAGGCAGACACCAATTTCCCCAGAGTGTCAGTCAAAGAAAATGTGCAAGTTGCCTTTTAAAAACTCCTTCCATTAAAATGAACTTCTGAAGATGATTTTTGAAGGCAACGGGGCTTTCAAGGCAAAGCTGCATGGTTTGGGGGGAAAGGGGACAGGGGACCACTGCAGAGGGATGGCGGCAGGAACTGTGTTCACTGGAATCCACTCCTTCCTTTATCCACCAGCGACTGACTCGAATGAGCCCATTTTTCCCTGAATACTATCCTCCTGCTCCTGAATTCCCACCCTCCTTGTGTCTGCCCTGTGCTTTTCAGCTAGAAAGGCACTCTTGTTAGCTCCGGGACCCCAGAGAGTGGGCCTCTCATTCCCCCTGCATCCCATGGGCGGGGAGGAGATTGAGTTTGCTTCCCTGCCTGGTTCCCAAAGGCTAATGAGCCATCACAGGGGCCAAATCCAGCCCCTGCTGTATGTTTTCCTCCCTGACCCAACTTCTTTGTAGGCCTTTCAGGAATTCTTCATATTCTTCCTCGTTTAACTCCTAGAATCTTGCCAAAGTCCTGGCAAGTGACAGGTACTCGGTAAAGATTTTTATATTCTCTCAGAGCTCAACCAACTCTCTTAACTCAGAGACCTTGCCACTGAATTAGACAATGCAGAGAGGACCTTGTGGTTTTCCAAGGGTAGAAGCGAAAGAATGTGATGTCAAGCCCTTCTCAGATAACCAACTGATGGCTTTGTCCCTTCCCAGGATGGAATGCTGGAAACTCACTGAAGAGCTCTCCAACTGGGGACATCTAGAGTCATTACATTGTCTTTATTCCTTTATTTAGCTAAAATAAAAATATTGAAAGACAGTATTCAGTGTGGATTTTGTGTTGTCCATACAGCAACCAAATGCATCGCTAAGCAACACCTTGCCAGGGAGATTCAGCACAAAGGCTCCTGCAAATATCCCATTGCATTGGGTGGGATGAATAATATATTACATACGAGGTGCATTTGGGCATCTGTTTTATATTTTCCTGTGCGGTTTTATAGCTAATTAATCAGGTGACCATCTACACCAAAAGTAAAACCATGAAAGCCAGTAGGAATTTTCTCTCCGAAAAAGGTGCCACAGGCAGGGCGGCGGGGAGGGAAATCTGACAAAGGTTTTCAAAGTTAGTAAACTAATGAAAACCCTGGTGCGGTTATTCTGGGAACATTTGAAAAAACGATGTGATGTGATTTTTCCCCCTTTTCTCCCAAAAGTAAAAGTTACAAAGGAAGCATTTTGTGATTAAAATTATATATAATTTTAGTGAAAGAATTTGTGGAATTTTTAAGTGGATTCATAAGTTTTAATGAAATAAGGAAATAATCCTGATGAGGATGGTGAAAGTTATAGAGTCCTTTAAAAAAAAATTCTCTAGTCCAGTTTAATAACAGAAAAGTAGCAGTTAAAACGTCTGCTGGTTTTCCCAAGATGCAGCCCTGCCTGCATATAGGCATATAGGCAGCGCCCACGAACACCTGTAGAACAAGACATACTTCCTTGGAGGTCCTGTCTCAGAATCAGCATGACTCAAAGTCAGCTTGTCCTTCTTCTAGGGAGCCCCTGTCCCAGTGCTGCCGGCCATTGTTCCAGGTGGTTCCTCCCATCCTTTCCTCCCCGCAGGTGCATCCACATGCCCTGGACTCTGACCTATGGGAACTCTGCCATTAGCATCTTCCTCACCAGTCCCAGCCAAGCCCTCAGGACCTCCTCGGTCATTTTGTTGATTTCATGGTGTGTGTTTATTTCTTTGAATCACTCCATTCATTTCGGCCGTCTGCACTGCAGTCAGAATATCTTTCCCAATCACCATCTCAAACACTTCACCTTGATCAAAATGTTAAATATTTTTCTATCATCTGCAAATAAAGTTCAAGCTTCTCGTTGACCTATCTGTGACTTGTAGATCACGCCCCATTCCCCCCTAAGAACCACCTCCAGTGATGAGAAGCCTGTTCTTACCTCCCTTATAATGATTCCCCGCCATGGGGACCCCTCTCCCTCCAGCCCCTGCATGTTCTACTGCTGTTTCCACAAGGGGAGTAGGGGACAGTGACCAGGCTATGGGCTCTGGAGCCGGGCAGCCTGGGCTTCAAGCCTCTTACTGGCTGTCCACCAGTTGGAGAGCGTTACTGGCCTCTCTGTGCCTCAGCTTCTTCTGTAAATAACAACAGTATCTTCCCTACCGGGGGGCTGTGATAACACCGTGTTAATACCTCCCAGTGCTTGAAGCAGGGCTTGCACTGGGCGAGCCCCTGACCAATGTGCCTGATAAACACCTAAGCAGGGCCCCTTCCCTGAGGCTCTCCTGTCCCCAGGTGTGGCACCCTCGCCGTCCCTCTGCACTGCTCCCACATTGCCTCGTTTGTACTTAGTCCTTTCAGAGCCTCCCCTCTGTGGCCTGGTGCTGGAGGTGGTTCTCCTCCTCAGGCCAGCTGGGTTATCAACTCCTGAGGTCAGAAGACACACGAATCATCTTTTTATACCCTCAGCACCAAGCACATAGGGAATAGTTAATGCTCCTTGACGATAATGTTGCTTGATTTGGGGAGATTGTCACAGATTAAGTGGAAAGTTGGGTAAAGGATACAGACCTCGATTCCTGGATAGAATGACAACCGGCGAGTCTGCAAAAATCATTACTGCTTTTGCCAAAATATGGAATTAAAGATATTGTATCTTTCATATGCAAAACACTACTTAGCAATCCCAAGAGACTTAAAATAGTTTGCATGAGTTTTCTATCCGGCCTTCGAATTGGCCATTTTCTTTGGACAGAATTGAGTCAATTTCTTCAAAATTGAAGATGCAGTTGTGCATGTAGATATAGCCTCTGATGGGGATTCAATCAAATCCAAATGTCACACCTTCAGGGATTTCAACCACCACCAATTTTATCTTTGCTGCCAATTCAAGGCCCAAAGGCATTTTTTTTTAAAATCTGGACATCTTAGCCAGTTTATCTTCCTTTTCTTTATATCCAAGGAACCAGGTCTCCCCAACAAAAGGCACTAACAGGTCACATGCATGAAGGACTTTGCTTTCCCCAGAGCCTAAGTCACCCCTGGGCTGTAAATTAGGTGCTGAGGGAGGGGCATGAATCCCAGGGAAGCTGCTGGGTGCACCACAGCCTTAACAGGCTCAGTTAACTCATACCTTTAACCGTCTAATCCTTTAGCCTGACCCGGTAATGAATGGCAGTGAACAAACCCCTCTCTTAGGAGGAAAGAAAGCATCTGCATAGGTAGTTTAACGTTTGCAGGGCATGAGGTTTCCTCTTCATTTCAGAGGAGAGGAAATTTTCCTAGTAGGTTGATGGTGCGTGGAAAGAGTGAAGTCAACTCTCTAGGCTAAGTCCTTCATGAAGCTCCCTCTGAGTCAGGAGGGACACAGAGAGCTCCTCCGCTCTTCCCTTCCTTCCTGCAAAGTCCTGGGGAGAAGATACAGGATGGTGTTGACCCCCGATCCTAACTCCTTAGGAGTAAATGTTGTCCAGCGTTAGCAGCTATTGGCGTCCTTCATGTCCTGTGCAGCTGCAAGATCTATGGCCCATGCCCGTGACCCCCACAGCACTTCCGAGTTTAGAACCTTTTTCTAACTACCATGCAAAGCCTACTTGCACATTTACTCCACATAATTCCACATAAGGCTTATCTAGTAAAACCATGTCTGTTTTTCAGCGCTGTAAAGGCCACATACCTGCAGTGTTGGGCAAGCAATCTGATCCTGTTTGCCTTTAGTACGCATGGTCCCTAAATGAACTAGATACATTGTACAATGGAACTACTAGATTTGTATTAAATTGTAGCTCAGGGACCCATCAGTATGTGATGCTAGCTACTTTCCACTTGCTTTGTTTATCACAGAGAAAGGAACTGAATTAGCATAAAATGCTGCAAAGTAGTGAAAAGGATTTTTTAGCACCCTCTCTATTTGACCTACTGTTGACCTGGTCTAATTTGTATTATCTCTGGGACGTTTTAACAGATCATTTTCCTTTGTTAAAATTAGGTCAGATTAGAGAATTATGACCCCCCCCCCATTTATTCTGCTCAAAAGACAGTCATTTCAGCATCCAGAATAATGACCCTATCTGTGCTCTTTCCTGTTAAACAAAAACACATGCTTTACTTTGCCTCCTAAATTACTAACCGTGGTGCTGCCTCTTGCAACTGTGATTACTGGTGAATGAGTATTTACCCAGCGCTGTTTCTCTAAGCCCCCGGGAATGATATCGGTCATTCATAAATTGCCTATTGATCAGTTGCAACCAGAAATTAGATCCACATCTTTGAAAGAAATTATGAGACTTTGAGTAACATTTGCCCTGGAACATTGAGAGGTCTGAGTGCACTTCTCTCACAACTGTGATGCTGCTGATTAACGACTGTCATGTATGCAAAGCTCTCAGAAGTGGACATGCAATGCCAGACACACTCCTTCCTCCTCTGACCCACGTCCTCGGGCACTGCTCCCCCAGTTTCACAAGGGACTGCTTTTTAGGCAAGAGATTTACAAAATGAAAAAAGACACACACAAACATGATTTATGATCTGTCTAACATTTAGACACTGGGTAATTATATAAGTGATGCAGTGTTTTAAACTTAGTTTTTGTGTTTTTTTTTAATAAAACACAAATTTAGTAGTTTTCCTGGCAGTGGTTTGTATTCATACATACACAAAAAGATGTAGTGAAAACATAAGGCCCTCCAATAACTATCTTTGCCGGGTTCAGCAGAGTGTCCTGTCAACGTGGGTATGTGGTAAGGTGTGTGCACAGGTGTGTGTCTGTGGGATACACAGGGAGTACTTCAGAGGAACGTTATTCCAATCCTCCTTTAAAAAGACCAAAAGGAATCACACCACAGCAAATGCTCTGTGGAGCCCCAAACTGATTAATTGCAGTGCCAAACAGCTTTATTCTGCTTAATAAGAAATTAGATTACAATGGGGATTTGCAGAAATTACCTTGAAATGTTTGTGTGTTTGAATGATTGAACAATTTGTGCTAAAAATTACCTTACCCAGGTTTGGATCCTAAGCTTGTGAACAAATGCATGTTGAGCTCATCAGCATCCCAGAAGGAAAACCCTCTCCAGCTCCTGGGCTCAGCCGGGGTGGATGGGCTTTCCAAAGGCTGCGAGTTTGCTGATGGCCCCATTGTCCACAATTTGGATGGAGAACTCAACAGTTTGAGTTTAGACTTAATTAAACCCTAATACTTACCCTTGGATAAACTCAGAGCCTGGGACAGCATCATTTAATTATTGACAAATGCTCTGTATTATACATGCGTTTGCAGGGCTGGTGTCAATGCCGGTGTCCAGCCCATTAAAACCCACGCGCTTTGAATGCAGTGGCGGCAGAAATTTCAGGCAGCCCCCTCGGTTTCATTAGAAGGCAAAAACCCCATCCCGACGCACAGCTCCTTGAATAACTTCTGAAAATCTTTTAAGTCAACCTTGTGTTTTAGTCAACAGGGAAGTTGTGACCCTTCACCTCTCAACAACCATCCGTTTCATTATTTATCTGAGGGAATCAGAGAGTTTTTGTTCTTTCACAAAAGTCCCTGACACCAGGATATTTTTAATAGCTGAAATTTTTCATTCTTGTCACTATGCCTTTTGAAAATACAGGTATTTTCATACAACACGTAGCTAATGAGTGGAACTTCAGAATCCAGCCTTTCGCTGTAATCACGGCGCGGGGCCCCAAGAAGGCCCACCAGTGAGGAACATGAAAATTAATTATTGAGCTTCCTGTTTTATCCTCCTCGTCTGTTTGATATTCTCTAGCACAGAAGGAACCAGACAATTAAATTACTCCTCCCTCTGCCTCATCACAATGCTCCGTGCACCTCGCCTCCCACTCCGGGGCCGGAAGCCTGTCTGTTTGCAAAGGGTGAACTGTGGGGAGAAGGAGAAGACAGAGAGAAGGGTCAGAAAAAGGGACAGCTCTGTTTTCCTCCACATAAGGATTTTTAAAGAGCCTCCGTAAAAACGTCCCCTTTTGGTGGTGGTGACTTTAAAAGTCCTTTTTGCCCTTTTGTTGCCAGAGGGAAAGACCCTCACAGCAAAGTCAGGGGTTGTGGCCTTTGCGCCACCCACAGCAGCTGGGCCTTCACTTCTAGGAACAACTCTTTCCTTTCCCATCATTTTGCAACCTCCTCCTGTTTCCCAGATAAATGTATAAAACCTCCTAACCACTAGCAAAGATAGTTGAATCAATTAATTTGTTTTATTGAACAATAAAGCTGTCATTCTCTAAACTAGGGGGATTATATCTAAAGCGAGGGTGGCTTGCAGGTGACTCTGATCCCATGTTTAGGAAGCCTGTGTGTGTGTGCACATGCTCACGTGTGTGTGCCGACACACTTGGGGCTCCAGAGGTTTTGTTTTGCTGGAGGTACAGCTGAAGAAAAGAGAGAGAAGCACGGCTACAAGAGGCTCAGAAAAGGTGACATCTGTGTCCCCCCCCCCACCTCGGGTGAACTGATTGCTGCATTTAGCATTCAGGGGTGGGGCTCATGTCAGGGATCTTGTGACCTCTGCAGATCTCTGAAAGCGTGGCCAGGTCACCATGTTTGTGCGCGATGTTTTGCCTGTATACGAATTTCTCCAAGGAGAGGGAGCTTACATGGATCACATTCATAAAGGGGCCTGTGATCCCTCAGACTTTGAGGCCCTCAGACCAGTGAGGCTCCCATGTCTCTGCAGTGTAGACCCAGTGCCAGACTCCAGGGCTTGGAGCCAGAGGTGAGGACCCAGCCTTCCTCTGCCACCCTACACAGCCTCCTGGCGGGGAGCGGAGGTTGATCCTTCTGGCTGGAAAGCCCTATTTCTTAGTAATTCCATCAGGAACTACTAATTAGCCCAGAAATTAGATTTCAGATGAAAACTCCTTTTCCCATATTTTTCAGCTGGTTTTAAAATGAAAGTTTAGGAAATATTGATTTTGCAATGTGAAAACACTCTCATTGAACATACGTCATGACAATTTGGAGAAAGAGTCTCAGTTTCATAAACAAATGCACTGTGAACAAAGTTCAGAGGAATATGCATGAAAAAGCCTTCCTCATACTGTTAGGGTAGGCATTTGCCTCTCTCTTTTGACTGTAGAATTTCACCAATAGAATCTACATTCTTCTATCAAGGTGCTGTGTCTCTTTGAGGTGGGATCCTCAGTTTCCATTCTGAAGTCAGGGTCTCCATCCTCTCTTGAGAAACCTCATCACAAACTACACTGAAATCCATGCAAAGCAGAGCCCTCATGTTTGAAACAAAATTATCATCCACAGCTGCAAAAAAAAAAAAAAACCCTGAAAACAATGTGCACTGTGTTTACGTACTCGTCTGTTGCTGGACCTAGGTATTGCAGAATGTCAACACCGCTTTTTCTGCAGACACAGGGGGCAAATGGATTGCAACGCCAGCTTCGAGGACAGAAGTGTGGAACGATAAAGACTCACAAGTGTGGTTCATGACCAAAGCAGCAGAGCAGAACAATGTTTGGGGTTCAGAAAGGTCATGCTTCCCAGCTGCCCCTGCACCCCATCTTGTGCTGAGCCTTGTAGGGGCAGAGGGCAAGGCCCCCAATAGTCCGACTGAGTCTCTGTGCATCGTCTGAGGAGCCATCTCAAGGCTGATCCTCGTCGCTCATGTCACCAGTCCCGCGCCCTGCACCCTGCACCCTGTGATGGTCGGCATTTTCAGGGAGACTTTTGGTCCCCTGGTTGGTTATTGATGGCCCAGTGAAAGCTTTCATCCAGGGGCAGAGAGCCGACCGAGTGGAGAGCGGTGATGCCTCAGCCCTGTGGTTGCACTTTACAGACATGATCTTACTTAATATTTATGACAGCCACTGCAAAGCAGGTGACGCTTCTCGAGAGAGACAATGCAAAGGGCTCAGGTTTGCTGGGCGGCGTGAAGCCAGGATGCGCTGGCTGGCTGCCTGCCTGCCTCCCGTCTCACCAAGCTGCCTGCGGCTTCCAGGAAGAGACGCGGTGTCCTCTGCTTGGAGGCCTGGCTGGGATGTGGGATTCTGGTGCACCACCCACCTTCTCTGCAAGACCAGCACTCGCTGAGGCCTCCCTTAACCCCCACCTAGCTGAAGGGATGTTCATCTCCCTCATTACCCTTCCTTGCTGCACCTGCATTTCCCGCAAATCACACCACAACTCAAGACGTCTGTACCCACTCTGACACGCACATTCGCCCCCACACATGCACGCACTCACACCATCATGTACTCAGACTGACTCACACACTCACAGGCACACCCACACACATGCACACACACCCTTCCCCACCTATGGTGTGCTCACTTCCTCCTCCACTTCCTCCTCTCATGCCTCTCTCCACACTTGCTCCTCCCCGCCCCAGATGCAGGTGCAGGGCAGGGAGCACAGTGAGGCACCTAGGAGGGGGTGAGCGTATTCACTGAAGCTCTGAGTGAATTTGTGGATATCCTTGGCACTTGGCACTGGGTCAAGGTGGGGCAAGGGTAGGAAGGCCCTATGGACACCCTCCTGGGCCCTGGGCAGGAGGCCCTGAGGGTGTGTTGCCCAGCATGGGCTAGGAGCCTGCGAATGCCAGCTCCTGGGGTTAGAGCATTCGGGTCCTTCTAGCCTAGCTCTCGCTTCCAGTTCACTGTCTCCCAGCCTGGGTGTCCCTTCTCTCCGGGAGGAACAGGGAGGGAGGGATGAAGAGGAGAAAGAGGAAAAACACAAAGCCATTTAGAGCCTCTCACTCCCCCACAGTGCACGTGTGTGTACACAAACACACACATGCACACACACCCACCCAAACACATAGCTTTCTTCCAGGTGCTAAGCAGAAAGAGACTAATTCTCCTTTTACAGAACCTGCCATCATGCCACATAAGCATTCACATGTTTCCCACTTCTGGATGGAAGGTCCTTCCCAGAGGCCTCTGGGGATCCAGTTCTAAGGACTGTGGGGCAGAATCCGTTATATTCAGAGTGTGTGCTCTCGGAACCTGGACTCCATTGCAACATAGTGAGTAGAAAGGAGGCCAGGAGACGTGATTTCTCTGGGTGTGCCCCTACTCTCCAGGCCCCATGTCCCCATCCATGAAGAGGAACTCTGGTCCCTAGCTGCCATCTTGCTCTGGGTTGTATGAGAATTAGATGGGCCTATGCCCGCACAGCCCGCTGTACCCTGCAAGTCCCACGGAAATGGAGAGGTCAGGGTCCTCAGTGTTAGCTCAGCTTCACCCCCAGACTATCAGGTGAGTCTGCCTTCCCTGATGTCTCAGAACTTGCCCTCCCTTCTCCAGTTGTACAGATGCGTGCACTTTTATCACATGGCTGGAAAGAGTGATTGGCGCCACTGGGAGAGGTGATGGAGTTTACGGGATTGTTTCTCTCCCAGGACACTGTCATTCCAGATGGGCATATTCTGCCACTGCCCTCAGGACATGACCAGTGAGCTGGGCCCCGGGAGGCTCAGCAAGCACCCTTAGCCTCAGAAATGCAGATTGTAACAAACTCCAGCTTCAACTGTTATCCATGAGGCCACATTGGAAATGTTTTAAGCCACCCAATCAACATAAATTGGCATATAATGTAACTTTTTGGTGTACCAAAGGACCAAATTCACTGCTGGTTATTGGTCGTTTTAAGCCTAAGTGATGGATTTGTCTGTGGTAGCCAAACAGAGGGGACCCAAGCTCAATCTAGAAGAAGCACATCAAGGCTGGTCAGCTACGTGTTCATCAAAATGAGTTTAGACACCAAAGAGCCCAAGGTTTCAGGGACCACCCCCATATCGCTCACGAGCAGGGAGGATGCCTTGTCAAAGCGCCCAGCTGGCCTGTCTCATGCAGTTGGTCTCTGTGACACCTCTTTCCTAGACGTTCATAGGGACGTGCTGCCTTCCACCACCCAAAGAGAGTCTGGCTGTTGTAAGAGGAAGACCAAGCTTCAAGAGGAGTGATCAGAATTTTCATTTGTTGGTGGGATTTGTTTGCTTTGTGTACATTTAGCCCCAGATCCAAGACTTATTTAAGAGTATTACATGAACAAAAGGGTGATGAAAGGAAAAATTACAGAAAAATTGTCTATACGAGAG